>NC_092225.1:54347479-54429979 GCF_036320965.1 Panulirus ornatus
TTGAAGGAATAGTGGTTCAAACAATGTTGTATGGTTGCGAGGCGTGGGCTATGGATAGAGTTGTGCGCAGGAGGATGGATGTGCTGGAAATGAGATGTTTGAGGACAATGTGTGGTGTGAGGTGGTTTGATCGAGTAAGTAATGTAAGGGTAAGAGAGATGTGTGGAAATAAAAAGAGCGTGGTTGAGAGAGCAGAAGAGGGTGTTTTGAAATGGTTTGGGCACATGGAGAGAATGAGTGAGGAAAGATTGACCAAGAGGATATATGTGTCGGAGGTGGAGGGAACGAGGAGAAGTGGGAGACCAAATTGGAGGTGGAAAGATGGAGTGAAAAAGATTTTGTGTGATCAGGGCCTGATCATGCAGGAGGGTGAAAGGGGGGCAAGGAATAGAGTGAATTGGATCGATGTGGTATACCGGGGTTGACATGCTGTCAGTGGATTGAATCAGGGCATGTGAAGCGTCTGGGGTAAACCATGGAAAGATGTGTAGGTATGTATATTTGCGTGTGTGGATGTATGTATATACATGTGTATGGGGGTGGGTTGGGCCATTTCTTTCGTCTGTTTCCTTGCGCTACCTCGCAAACGCGGGAGACAGCGAGAAAAAAAAAAAAAAAAAAATATATATATATATACATATACATATATATATGGATTTGTATGTAGCTTTTATGGATCTGGAGAAGGCATATGATAGAGTTGATAGAGATGCTCTGTGGAAGGTATTAAGAATATATGGTGTGGGAGGAAAGTTGTTAGAAGCAGTGAAAAGTTTTTATCGAGGATGTAAGGCATGTGTACGTGTAGGAAGAGAGGAAAGTGATTGGTTCTCAGTGAATGTAGGTTTGCAGCAGGGGTGTGTGATGTCTCCATGGTTGTTTAATTTGTTTATGGATGGGGTTGTTAGGGAGGTGAATGCAAGAGTTTTGGAAAGAGGGGCAAGTATGAAGTCTGTTGGGGATGAGAGAGCTTGGGAAGTGAGTCAGTTGTTGTTCGCTGATGATACAGCGCTGGTGGCTGATTCATGTGAGAAACTGCAGAAGCTGGTGACTGAGTTTGGTAAAGTGTGTGAAAGAAGAAAGTTAAGAGTAAATGTGAATAAGAGCAAGGTTATTAGGTACAGTAGGGTTGAGGGTCAAGTCAGTTCGGAGGTGAGTTTGAATGGAGAAAAACTGGAGGAAGTGAAGTGTTTTAGATATTTGGGAGTGGATCTGGCAGCGGATGGAACCATGGAAGCGGAAGTGGATGATAGGGTGGGGGGAGGGGGCGAAAATTCTGGGAGCCTTGAAGAATGTGTGGAAGTCGAGAACATTATCTCGGAAAGCAAAAATGGGTATGTTTGAAGGAATAGTGGTTCCAACAATGTTGTATGGTTGCGAGGCGTGGGCTATGGATAGAGTTGTGTGCAGGAGGATGGATGTGCTGGAAATGAGATGTTTGAGGACAATGTGTGGTGTGAGGTGGTTTGATCGAGTAAGTAACGTAAGGGTAAGAGAGATGTGTGGAAATAAAAAGAGCATGGTTGAGAGAGCAGAAGAGGGTGTTTTGAAATGGTTCGGGCACATGGAGAGAATGAGTGAGGAAAGATTGACCAAGAGAATATATGTGTCGGAGGTGGAGGGAACGAGAAGAAGAGGGAGACTAAATTGGAGGTGGAAAGATGGAGTGAAAAAGATTTTGTGTGATCGGGGCCTGAGCATGCAGGAGGGTGAAAGGAGGGCAAGGAATAGAGTGAATTGGAGCGATGTGGTATACCGGGGTTGACGTGCTGTCAGTGGAGTGAATCAAGGCATGTGAAGCGTCTGGGGTAAACAATGGAAAGCTGTGTAGGTATGTATATTTGCATGTGTGGACGTATGTATGTACATGTGTATGGGGGGTGATTTGGGCCATTTCTTTCGTCTGTTTCCTTGCGCTACCTCGCAAACACGGGAGACAGCGGCAAAGGAAAAAAAAAAAATATATATATATATATATATATATATATATATATATATTTTTTTTTTTTTTTTTTTTTATACTTTGTCGCTGTCTCCCGCGTTTGCGAGGTAGCGCAAGGAAACAGACGAAAGAAATGGCCCAACCCCCCCCCCATACACATGTACATACACACGTCCACACACGCAAATATACATACCTACACAGCTTTCCATGGTTTACCCCAGACGCTTCACATGCCTTGCTTCAATCCACTGACAGCACGTCAACCCCTGTATACCACATGACTCCAATTCACTCTATTTCTTGCCCTCCTTTCACCCTCCTGCATGTTCAGGCCCCGATCACACAAAATCTTTTTCACTCCATCTTTCCACCTCCAATTTGGTCTCCCTCTTCTCCTCGTTCCCTCCACCTCCGACACATATATCCTCTTGGTCAATCTCTCCTCACTCATTCTCTCCATGTGCCCAAACCATTTCAAAACACCCTCTTCTGCTCTCTCAACCACGCTCTTTTTATTTCCACACATCTCTCTTACCCTTACGTTACTTACTCGATCAAACCACCTCACACCACACATTGTCCTCAAACATCTCATTTCCAGCACATCCATCCTCCTGCGCACATCTCTATCCATAGCCCACGCCTCGCAACCATACAACATTGTTGGAACCACTATTCCCTCAAACATACCCATTTTTGCTTTCCGAGATAATGTTCTCGACTTCCACACATTTTTCAAGGCTCCCAAAATTTTCGCCCCCTCCCCCATCCTATGATCCACTTCCGCTTCCATGGTTCCATCCGCTGACAGATCCACTCCCAGATATCTAAAACACTTCACTTCCTCCAGTTTTTCTCCATTCAAACTCACCTCCCAATTGACTTGACCCTCACCCCTACTGTACCTAATAACCTTGCTCTTATTCACATTTACTCTCAACTTTCTTCTTCCACACACTTTACCAAACTCAGTCACCAGCTTCTGCAGTTTCTCACATGAATCAGCCACCAGCGCTGTATCATCAGCGAACAACAACTGACTCACTTCCCAAGCTCTTTCATCCCCAACAGACTTCATACTTGCCCCTCTTTCCAGGACTCTTGCATTTACCTCCCTTACAACCCCATCCATAAACAAATTAAACAACCATGGAGACATCACACACCCCTGCCGCAAACCTACATTCACTGAGAACCAATCACTTTCCTCTCTTCCTACACGTACACATGCCTTACATCCTCGATAAAAACTTTTCACTGCTTCCAACAACTTGCCTCCCACACCATATATTCTTAATACCTTCCACAGAGCATCTCTATCAACTCTATCATATGCCTTCTCCAGATCCATAAATGCTACATACAAATCCATTTGCTTTTCTAAGTATTTCTCACATACATTCTTCAAAGCAAACACCTGATCCACACATCCTCTACCACTTCTGAAACCGCACTGGTGGGAGGTGGGCTGTTTAGAAAGGGTAGTGAGTGGTGGGATGGAGAAGTAAGAGTGTTAGTGAAAGAGAAGAGAGAGGCATTTGGACGATTTTTGCAGGGAAAAAATGCAATTGAGTGGGAGAAGTATAAAAGAAAGAGACAGGAGGTCAAGAGAAAGGTGCAAGAGGTGAAAAAAAGGGCAAATGAGAGTTGGGGTGAGAGACTATCAGTAAATTTTAGGGAGAATAAAAAGATGTTCTGGAAGGAGGTAAATAGGGTGCGTAAGACAAGGGAGCAAATGGGAACTTCAGTGAAGGGCGTAAATGGGGAGGTGATAACAAGTAGCGGTGATGTGAGAAGGAGATGGAATGAGTATTTTAAAGGTTTGTTGAATGTGTCTGATGACAGAGTGGCAGATATAGGGTGTTTTGGTCGAGGTGGTGTGCAAAGTGAGAGGGTTAGGGAAAATGATTTGGTAAACAGAGAAGAGGTAGTAAAAGCTTTGCGGAAGATGAAAGCCGGCAAGGCAGCAGGTTTGGATGGCATTGCAGTGGAATTTATTAAGAAAGGGGGTGACTGTATTGTTGACTGGTTGGTAAGGTTATTTAATGTATGTATGACTCATGGTGAGGTGCCTGAGGATTGGCGGAATGCGTGCATAGTGCCATTGTACAAAGGCAAAGGGGATAAGAGTGAGTGCTCAAATTACAGAGGTATAAGTTTGTTGAGTATTCCTGGTAAATTATATGGGAGGGTATTGATTGAGAGGGTGAAGGCATGTACAGAGCATATATATATATATATATATATATATATATATATATATATATATATATATATATATTTATATATATATTGGAGGTGGAAAGATGGAGTGAAAAAGATTTTGTGTGATCGGGGTCTGAACATGCAGGAAGGTGAAAGGAGGGCAAGGAATAGAGTGAATTGAAGCGATGTGGTATACCGGGGTTGACGTGCTGTCAGTGGATTGAATCAAGGCATGTGAAGCGTCTGGGGTAAACCATGGAAAGCTGTGTATGTATGTATATTTGCGTGTGTGGATGTATGTATATACATGTGTATGGGGGTGGGTTGGGCCATTTCTTTCGTCTGTTTCCTTGCGCTACCTCGCAAACGCGGGAGACAGCGTCAAAGCAAAAAAAAAAAAAAAAAAAAATATATATATATATATATTCCTAGAGATAGGGGAGAGAGAATACTTCCCACATATTCCCTGCGTGTCGTAGAAGGCGACTAAAAGTGGAGGGAGCGGGGGCTGGAAATCCTCCCCTCTTGTTTTTTTTTAATTTTCCAAAAGAAGGAACAGAGAAGGGGGCCAGGTGAGGATGTTCCCTCAGACGCCCAGTCCTCTGTTCTTAACGCTACCTTGCTGATGCGGGAAATGGCGAATAGTTTGAAAAAAAAAAAAATATATATGTATATACATATATATATGATACAGTGCTGGTGGCTGATTCATATGAGAAACTACAGAAGCTGGTGACTGAGTTTAGTAAAGTGTGTGAAAGAAGAAATTTAAGAGTAAATGTGAATAAGAGCAAGGTTATTAGGTACAATAGGGTCGAGGGTCAAGTTAATTGGGAGATAAGTGTGAATGGAGAAAAACTGGAGGAAGTAAAGTGCTTTAGATATCTGGGAGTGGATTTGGCAGCGGATGGAACCATGGAAGCGGAAGTGAATCATAGGGTGGAGGAGGGGGCAAAAGTTCTGGGAGCCTTGAAGAATGTTTGGAAGTCGAGAACATTATCTCGGAAAGCAAAACTGGATATGTTTGAAGGAATAGTGGTTCCAACAATGTTATATGGCTGCGAGGCGTGGGCTATGGATAGGGTAGTGCGTAGGAGGGTGGATGTACTGGAAATGAGATGTTTAAGGACAATGTGTGGTGTGAGGTGGTTTGATCGAGTAAGTAATGTAAGGGTAAGAGAGATGTGTGGAAATAAAAAGAGTGTGGTTGAGAGAGCAGAAGAGGGTGTTTTGAAATGGTTTGGTCACATGGAGAGCATGAGTGAGGAAAGATTGACCAAGATGATATACGTGACAGAGGTGGAGGGAACAAGGAGAAGTGGGAGACCAAATTGGAGGTGGAAAGATGGAGTGAAAAAGATTTTGAGTGATTGGGGCCTGAACACGCAGGAGGGTGAAAGGCGTGCAAGGAATAGAGTGAATTGGAACGATGTGGTATAACGGGGTCAATATGCTGTCAATGGATTGAACCAGGGCATGTGAAGCGTCTGGGGTAAACCATGGGAAGTTCTGTGGGGCCTGGATGTGGAAAGGGAGCTGTGGTTTCGGTGCATTATTACGTGACAGCTAGAGACTGAGTGTAAACGAATGGGGCCTTTGTTATCTTTTCCTAGCGCTACCTTGCACACATGAGGGGGGAGGGCGTTGTAATTCCATGTGTGGTGAGGTGGTGATGGGAATAAATAAAGGCAGACAGTATGAATTATGTACATGTGTATATATGGATATGTCTGTGTGTGTATATATATGTGTACATTGAGATGTATAGGAATGTATATTTTCGTGTTTGGACGTGTATGTATATACATGTGTATGTGGGTGAGTTGGGCCATTCTTTCGTCTGTTTCCTTGCGCTACCTCGCTAACGCCGGAGACAGCGACAAAGCAAAATAAATAAATAAATAAAATATATATACATATGTATATCACTGGGGATAGGGGAGAAAGAATACTTCCCACGCATTCCTCACGTGTCGTAGAAGGCGACTGAAGGGGACGGGAGGGGGGGGGGCTGTAAACCCTCTCCTCCTTGTATTTTAACTTTCTTAAAGGGGAATCAGAAGAAGAAGTCACGCGGGGAGTGCTCATCCTCCTTGAAGGCTCAGATTGGGGTGTCTAAATGTGTGTGGATGTAACCAAGATGAGAAAAAAGGAGAGATAGGTAGTATGTTTGAGGAAAGGAAATTGGATGTTTTGGCTCTGAGTGAAATGAAGCTCAAGGGTAAAGGGGAAGAGTGGTTTGGGAATGTTTTGGGAGTAAAGTCAGGGGTTAATGAGAGGACAAGAGCAAGGGAAGGAGTAGCACTGAAACAGGAGTGGTGGGAGTATGTGATAGAGTGTAAGAAAGTAAACTCTAGATTGATATGGGTAAAACTGAAAGTTGATAGAGAGAGATGGGTGATTATTGGTGCATGTGCAACTGGGCATGAGAAGAAAGATCATGAGAGGCAAGTGTTTTGGGAGCAGATGAGTGAGTGTGTTAGTAGTTTTGATACAAGAGACCGGGTTATAGTGATGGGTGATTTGAATGCAAAGGTGAGTAATGTGGCAGTTGAGGGAATAACTGGTGTACATGGGGTGTTCAGTGTCGTAAATGGAAATGGTGAAGAGCTTGTAGATTTATGTGCTGAAAAAGGACTGTTGATTGGGAACACCTGGTTTAAAAAGAGAGATATACATAAGTAAACGGATGTAAGTAGGAGAGATGGCCAGAGAGCATTATTGGATTACGTGTTAATTGATAGGCATGCGAAAGAGAGACTTTTGGATGTTAATGTGCTGAGAGGTGCAACTAGAGGGATGTCTGATCATCATCTTGTGGAGGCAAAGGTAAAGATTTGTAGAGGTTTTCAGAAGAGAAGAGAGAATGTTAGGGTGAAAAGAGTGGTGAGAGTAAGTGAGCTTGGGAAGGAGACTTGTGTGAGGAAGTACCAGGAGAGACTGAGTACAGAATGGAAAAAGGTGAGAACTAAGGATGTAAGGGGAGTGGGGGAGGAATGGGATGTATTTAGGGAAGCAGTTATGGCTTGCACAAAAGATGCTTGTGGCATGAGAAGCATGGGAGGTGGGCAGATTAGAAAAGGTAGTGAGTGGTGGGATGAAGAAGTAAGATTATTAGTGAAAGAGAAGAAAGAGGCATTTGGACAATTTTTGCAGGGAAATAATGCAAATGAGTGGGAGATGTATAAAAGAAAGAGGCAGGAGGTCAAGAGAAACGTGCAAGAGGTGAAAAAGAGGGCAAATGAGAGTTGGGGTGAGAGAGTATCATTAAATTTTAGGGAGAATAAAAAGATGCTTTGGAAGGAGGTAATCAATGTGGGTAAGACAAGGGAGCAAATGGGAACTTCAGTGAAGGGGGCTAATGAGGAGGTGATAACAAGTAATGGTGATGTGAGAAGGAGATGGAGTGAGTATTTTGAAGGTTTGTTGAATGTGTTTGATGATAGAGTGGCAGATGTAGGGTATTTTGTTTGAGGTGGTGTGCAAAGTGAGAGGGTTAGGGAGAATGATTTGGTAAACAGAGAAGAGGTAGTAAAAGCTTTGTAGAAGATGAAAGCCGGCAAGGCAGCGGGCTTGGATGATATTGCATTGGAATTTATTAAAAAAGGGGGGTTACTGTACTGTTGACTGGTTGGTAAGGTTACTTAATGTATGTATGTCTCATGGTGAGGTGCCTGAGGATTGGCAGAATGCTTGCATAGTGCCATTGTACAAAGGCAAAGGGGATAAAAGAGAGTGCTCAAATTACAGAGGTATAAGTTTGTTGAGTATTCCTGGGAAATTATATAGGAGGGTATTGATTGAGAGGGTGAAGTCATGTACAGAGAATCAGACTGGGGAAGAACAGAGTGGTTTCAGAAGTGGTAGAGGATGTGTGGATCAGGTGTTTGCTTTGAAGAATGTATGTGAGAAATACTTAGAAAAGCAAATGGATTTTAATTTTACTTCATAAGAAATAACTCCTCCGATGAGGAGCAGTGCCAGCCAGCCTACAAGACCCGGAAGTGTCGGTGACTGTGGATGGTGTGGAGGGAGATAGCGCGTCAGTGCCCTGTGATCTCTTCCCCTCCGACCCCAAAGACAAGGTCAACCTCATCCTCTGGTACAAGGACGAAGCCAAGGACCCAATATATAGTACTTATGTGGGGTGCCTCAGAGTGGGGTGCCTAAATGTGTGTGGATGTAACCAAGATGTGAAGACCCTTACTGGAAAAACAATCACTCTTGAAGTAGAACCTTCAGACACAATTGAAAATGCGAAGGAAAATAGTGAAATTGGAGAAAAATGTAGCTTAGACATTGAAGCTTATCGATACAGTGGTTAAATTGATGAGAACTGCTATTAACGTTTGTGTAAATAAATTATACATTTCCTTTTTTCCATAGCCAGAGGTTGAACCATTATGTGACATTCATTTTTTTTTTCATTCATTTCAAGCTAGAAGTTTCAGTTTTCTAAATTGTTTCTTACATTTTTCATATGTATATATATGTATGTGTGTGTGTATATGTGCGTATGTATGTGTATGTGTGTGTATGTGTATATGTATATATATATGTATATTATCCCTGGGGATAGGGGTGAAAGAATACTTCCCACGTATTCCTCGCGTGTCGTAGAAAGCGACTAGAGGGGACGGGAGCGGGGGGCCAGAAATCCTCCCCTCCTTGTATTAACTTTCTAAAATGGGAAACAGAAGAAGGAGTCACGCGGGGAGGGCTCATCCTCCTCGAAGGCTCAGAGTGGGGTGCCTAAATGTGTGTGGATGTAACCAAGATGTGAAAAAAGGAGAGATAGGTAGTATGTTTGAGGAAAGGAACCTGGATGTTTTGGCTCTGAGTGAAACGAAGCTCAAGGGTAAAGGGGAAGAGTGGTTTGGGAATGTCTGGGGAGTAAAGTCAGGGGTTAGTGAGAGGACAAGAGCAAGGGAAGGAGTAGCAATACTCCTGAAACAGGAGTTGTGGGAGTATGTGATAGAGCGTAAGAAAGTAAATTCTCGATTAATATGGGTAAAACTGAAAGTTGATGGAGAGAGGTGGGTGATTATTGGTGCATATGCACCTGGTCATGAGAAGAAAGATCAAGAGAGGCAAGTGTTTTGGGAGCAGCTGAATGAGTGTGTTAGTGGTTTTGATGCACGAGACCGGGTTATAGTGATGGGTGATTTGAATGCAAAGGTGAGTAATGTGGCAGTTGAGGGAATAATTGGTATACATGGGGTGTTCAGTGTTGTAAATGGAAATGGTGAAGAGCTTGTAGATTTATGTGCTGAAAAAGGACTGATGATTGGGAATACCTGGTTTAAAAAGCGAGATATACATAAGTATACTTATGTAAGTAGGAGAGATGGCCAGAGAGCGTTATTGGATTACGTGTTAATTGACAGGCGTGCGAAAGAGAGACTTTTGGATGTTAATGTGCTGAGAGGTGCAACTGGAGGGATGTCTGATCATTATCTTGTGGAGGCTAAGGTGAAGATTTGTATGGGTTTTCAGAAAAGAAGAGTGAATGTTGGGGTGAAGAGGGTGGTGAGAGTGAGTGAGCTTAAGAAGGAGACCTGTGTGAGGAAGTACCAGGAGAGACTGAGTACAGAATGGAAAAAGGTGAGAACAATGGAAGTAAGGGGAGTGGGGGAGGAATGGGATGTATTTAGGGAATCAGTGATGGATTGCGCAAAAGATGCTTGTGGCATGAGAAGAGTGGGAGATGGGTTGATTAGAAAGGGTAGTGAGTGGTGGGATGAAGAAGTAAGAGTATTAGTGAAAGAGAAGAGAGAGGCATTTGGACGATTTTTGCAGGGAAAAAATGCAATTGAGTGGGAGATGTATAAAAGAAAGAGACAGGAGGTCAAGAGAAAGGTGCAAGAGGTGAAAAAAAGGGCAAATGAGAGTTGGGGTGAGAGAGTATCATTAAATTTTAGGGAGAATAAAAAGATGTTCTAGAAGGAGGTAAATAAAGTGCGTAAGACAAGGGAGCAAATGGGAACTTCAGTGAAGGGCGCAAATGGGGAGGTGATAACAAGTAGTGGTGATGTGAGAAGGAGATGGAGTGAGTATTTTGAAGGTTTGTTGAATGTGTTTGATGATAGAGTGGCAGATATAGGGTGTTTTGGTCGAGGTGGTGTGCAAAGTGAGAGGGTTAGGGAAAATGATTTGGTAAACAGAGAAGAGGTAGTGAAAGCTTTGCGGAAGATGAAAGCCGGCAAGGCAGCAGGTTTGGATGGTATTGCAGTGGAATTTATTAAAAAAGGGGGGACTGTATTGTTGACTGGTTGGTAAGGTTATTTAATGTATGTATGACTCATGGTGAGGTGCCTGAGGATTGGCGGAATGCGTGCATAGTGCCATTGTACAAAGGCAAAGGGGATAAGAGTGAGTGCTCAAATTACAGAGGTATAAGTTTGTTGAGTATTCCTGGTAAATTATATGGGAGGGTATTGATTGAGAGGGTGAAGGCATGTACAGAGCATCAGATTGGGGAAGAGCAGTGTGGTTTCAGAAGTGGTAGAGGATGTGTGGATCAGGTGTTTGCTTTGAAGAATGTATGTGAGAAATACTGAGAAAAGCAAATGGATTTGTATGTAGCATTTATGGATCTGGAGAAGGCATATGATAGAGTTGATAGAGATGCTCTGTGGAAGGTATTAAGAATATATGGTGTGGGAGGAAAGTTGTTAGAAGCAGTGAAAAGTTTTTATCGAGGATGTAAGGCATGTGTACGTGTAGGAAGAGAGGAAAGTGATTGGTTCTCAGTGAATGTAGGTTTGCGGCAGGGGTGTGTGATGTCTCCATGGTTGTTTAATTTGTTTATGGATGGGGTTGTTAGGGAGGTAAATGCAAGAGTTTTGGAAAGAGGGGCAAGTATGAAGTCTGTTGGGGATGAGAGAGCTTGGGAAGTGAGTCAGTTGTTGTTCGCTGATGATACAGCGCTGGTGGCTGATTCATGTGAGAAACTGCAGAAGCTGGTGACTGAGTTTGGTAAAGTGTGTGGAAGAAGAAAGTTAAGAGTAAATGTGAATAAGAGCAAGGTTATTAGGTACAGTAGGGTTGAGGGTCAAGTCAATTGGGAGGTGAGTTTGAATGGAGAAAAACTGGAGGAAGTGAAGTGTTTTAGATATCTGGGAGTGGATCTGGCAGCGGATGGAACCATGGAAGTGGAAGTGGATCATAGGGTGGGGGAGGGGGCGAAAATTCTGGGGGCCTTGAAGAATGTGTGGAAGTCGAGAACATTATCTCGGAAAGCAAAAATGGGTATGTTTGAAGGAATAGTGGTTCCAACAATGTTGTATGGTTGCGAGGCGTGGGCTATGGATAGAGTTGTGCGCAGGAGGATGGATGTGCTGGAAATGAGATGTTTGAGGACAATGTGTGGTGTGAGGTGGTTTGATCGAGTGAGTAACGTAAGGGTGAGAGAGATGTGTGGAAATAAAAAGAGCGTGGTTGAGAGAGCAGAAGAAGGTGTTTTGAAGTGGTTTGGGCACATGGAGAGGATGAGTGAGGAAAGATTGACCAAGAGGATATATGTGTCGGAGGTGGAGGGAACAAGGAGAAGAGGGAGACCAAATTGGAGGTGGAAAGATGGAGTGAAAAAGATTTTGTGTGATCGGGGCCTGAACATGCAGAAGGGTGAAAGGAGGGCAAGAAATAGAGTGAATTGGAGCGAGGTGGTATACCGGGGTTGACGTGCTGTCAGTGGATTGAATCAAGGCATGTGAAGCGTCTGGGGTAAGCCATGGAAAGCTGTGTAGGTATGTATATTTGCGTGTGTGGACGTATGTATATACATGTGTATGGGGGGGGTTGGGCCATTTCTTTCGTCTGTTTCCTTGCGCTACCTCGCAAACGCGGGAGCCAGCGACAAAGTATAATAAAAAAAAAAAAAAAAAAATAATTTATGGATCTGGAGAAGGCATTTGATAGAGTTGATAGAGATGCTCTGTGGAAGGTATTAAGAATATATGGTGTGGGAGGCAAGTTGTTAGAAGCAGTAGAAAGTTTTTATCGAGGATGTAAGGCATGTGTACGTGTAGGAAGAGAGGAAAGTGATTGGTTCTCAGTGAATGTAGGATTGCGGCAGGAGCGTGCGATGTCTCCATGGTTGTTTAATCTGTTTATGGATGGCGTTGTTAAATGCAAGAGTTTTGGAAAGAGGGGCAAGTATGCAGTCTGTTGTGGATGAGAGAACATGGGAAGTGAGTCAGTTGTTGTTCACTGATGATACAGCGCTGGTGGTGGATTCATGTGAGAAACTTCAGAAGCTGGTGACTGAGTTTGGTAAAGTGTGAGACAGAAGAAAGCTGAGAGTAAATGTGAATAAGAGCAAGGTTATTAGGTACAGTAGAAAAGCTGGAGGAAGTGATGTGTTTTAGATATCTGGGAGTGGATTTGGCAGCAGATGGAACCATGGAAGCAGAAGTGAATCATAGGGTGGGGGAGGGGGTGAAAGTTCTGGGAGCCTTGAAGAATGTGTGGAAGTTGAGAGCATTATCTCGGAAAGCAAAAATGGGTGTTTGAAGGAATAGTGGTTCCAACAATGTTATATGGTTGCGAGGCATGGGCTATGGATAGAGTTGTGCGGAGGAGGGTGGATGTGCTGGAAATGAGATGTTTGAGGACAATATGTGGTGTGAGATGGTTTGATCGAGTAAGTAATAATATGGTAAGAGAGATGTGTGGTAATAAAAAGAGTGTGGTTGAGAGAGCAGAAGAGGTTGTTTTGAAATGGTTTGGTCACATGGAGAGAATGAGTGAGGAAAAATTGACCAAGAGAATATATGTGTCAGAGGTGGGGAGAATGAGGAGAAGTGGGAGACCAAATTGGAGGTGGAAAGATGGAGTGAAAAAGATTTTGAGTGATCAGGGTCTGAACATGCAGGAGGGTGAAAGGCGTGCAAGGAATGGAGTGAATTGGAACGATGTGGTATACCGGGGTTGACGTGCTGTTAATGGATTGAACCAGGGCATGTGAAGCATCAGGGGTAAACCAGGGAACGTTCTCTGGGGCCTGGATGTGGAAAGGGAGGTGTGGTTTTAGTGCATTATTATATGACAGCTAGAGACTGAGTGTGAACGAATGTGGCCTTTGTTGTCATTTCCTAGCGCTACCTCGTGCACATTTGGGGGGAGGGGGTCGTTATTTCATGTGTGGCGGGGTGGCAATGGGAATGAATAAGGGCAGACAGTATGAATTATGTACATGTGTATATATGTATATGTCTGTGTGTGTATATATATGTATATGTCGAGATGTATAGGTATGTATATTTGCATGTGTGGATGTGTATGTATATACATGCATATGTGGGTGGGTTGGGCCATTTCTTTCGTCCGTTTCCTTGCACTACCTCCCTAATGCTGGAGACAGTGACAAAGCAAAAAAAATAATAAATAAATAAATATATATATATATATCCATGGGGATAGGGGAGAAAGAATACTTCCCATACATTCCTCACGTGTCGTAGAAGGCGACTAAAGGGGACAGGAGGGGGGGGGGGCTAGAAACCCTCCCTTCCTTGTATTTTTAACTTTCTAAAAGGGGAAATAGAAGGAGTCACACGGGGAGTGCTCATCCTCCTCGAAGGCTCAGATTGGGGTGTCTAAATGTGTGTGGATGTAATCAAGATGAGAAAAAAGGAGAGATAGGTAGTATGTTTAAGGAAAGCAACCTGGATGTTTTGGCTCTGAGTGAAACGAAGCTCAAGGGTAAAGGGGAAGAGTGGTTTGGGAATGTCTTGGGAGTAAAGTCAGGGGTTATTGAGAAGACGAGAGCAAGGGAAGTAGTAGCACTACTGAAATAAGAGTGGTGGGAGTATGTGATAAGAGTGTAAGAGAGTAAATCCTAGATTGATATGGGCAAAACTGAAAGTGGATGGAGAGAGAAAGGTGATTATTGGTGCATATGCACCTGGGTATGAGAAGAAAGATCATGAGAGGCAAGTGTTTTGGGAGCAGCTGAATGAGTGTGTTAGTAGTTTCGATGCAAGAGACCGGGTTATAGTGATGTGTGATTTGAATGCAAAGGTGAGTAATGTGGCAGTTGAGAGAATAATTGGTGTACATGGGGTGTTCAGTGTTGTAAATGGAAATGGTGAAGAGTTTGTAGATTTATGTGCTGAAAAAGGACTGATGATTGGGAATATCTGGTTTAAAAAGAGAAATATACATAAGTATACATATGTAATTGGGAGAGATGGCCAGAGAGCGTTATTGGATTACGTGTTAAGTGATAGGTGCGCGAGAAAGAGAGACTTTTAGATGTTAATGTCCTGAGAGGCGCAACTGGAGGGATGACCGATCATTATCTTGTGGAGGTGAAAGTGAAGATTTGTGGAGGTTTTCAGAAAAGAAGAGAGAATGTTGGGGTGAAGAGAGTGGTGAGAGCAAGTGAGCTTGGGAAGGAGACTTGTGTGAGGAAGTACCAGGAGAGACTGAGTACAGAATGGAAAAAAATTAGAACAAAGGATGTAATGGGAGTAGGGGAGGAATGGGATGTTTTTAGGGAAGCAGTGATAGCTTGCGCAAAAGATGCTTGTGGCATGAGAAGCATGGGAGGTGGGCAGATTAGAAAGGGTAGTGAGTGGTGGGATGAAGAAGTAAGATTATTAGTGAAAGAGAAGAGAGTGGCATTTGGACGATTTTTGCAGGGAAATAATGCAAATGAGTGGGAGATATATAAAAGAAAGAGGCAGGAGGTCAAGAGAAAGGTGCAAGAGATGAAAAAGAGGGTAAATGAGAGATGGGGTGAGAGAGTATCATTAAATTTTAGGGAGAATAAAAAGATGTTTTGGAAGGAGGTAAATCAAGTGCATAAGACAAGGGAAGAAATGGGAGCATCAGTGAAGGGGGCTAATGGGGAGGTGATAACAAGTAGTGGTGATGTGAGAAGGAGATGGAATGAGTATTTTAAAGGTTTGTTGAAAGTGTTTGATGAAAGAGTGGCAGATATAGGGTGTTTTGGCCGAGGTGGTGTGCAAAGTGAGAGGGTTAGGGAGAATGATTTGGTAAACAGAGAAGAGGTAGTAAAAGCTTTTCGGAAGATGAAAGCCAGCAAGGCAGCAAGTTTGGATGGTATTGCGGCGGAATTCATTAAAAAAGGGGTGACTGTATTGTTGACCAGTGGGTAAGGTTATTTAATGTATGTATGACTCATGGTGAGGTTCCTGAGGATTGGCGGAATGCTTGCATAGTGCCATTGTACTAAGGCAAAGGGGATAAAAGTGAGTGCTCAAATTACAGAGGTATAAGTTTGATGAGTATTCCTGGGAAATTATATGAGAGGGTATTGATTGAGAGGGTGAAGGCACGTACAGAGTATCAGACTGGGGAAGAGCGGTGTGGTTTCAGAAGTGGTAGAGGATGTGTGGATCAGGTGTTTGCTTTGAAGAATGTTTGTGAAAAATACTTAGAAAAGCAAGTGGATTTGTATGTAGCATTTATAGATCTGGAGAAGAGAAGATATATGATAAGAGTTGATAGAGTTGCTCTGTGGAAGGTATTAAGAATATATGGTGTGGGAGGCAAGTTGTTAGAAGCAGTGAAAAGTTTTTATCGAGGATGTAAGGCATGTGTATGTGTAGGAAGATGGGAAAGTGATTGGTTCTCCGTGAATGTTGGTTTGCGGCAGGGGTGTGTGATTTCTCCATGGTTGTTTAATTTTTTTATGGATGGGGTTGTTAGGGAGGTGAATGCAAGAGTTTTGGAAAGAGGGGCAAGTATGAAGTCTGTTGTGGGTGAGAGAGCTTGGGAAGTGAGTCAGTTGTTGTTTGGTGATGATACAGCGCTGGTGGCGGATTCATGTGAGAAACTGCAGAAGCTAGTGACTGAGTTTGGTAAAGTGTGTGAAAGAAGAAAGTTGAGGGTAAATGAGAATAAGAGCAAGGTCATTGGGTACAGTAGGGTTGAGGGACAAGTTAATTGGGAGATAAGTTTGAGAGGAGAAAAACTGGAGGAAGTGAAGTGTTTTAGATATCTGGGAGTGGATTTGGCAGCGGATGGAACCATGGAAGCTGAAGTGAATTATAGGGTGGGGGAGGGGGCGAAAGTTGTGGGAGTGTTGAATGTGTGGAAGTCGAGAATGTTATCTTGGAAAGCAAAAATGGGTATGTTTGAAGGAATAGTGGTTCCAACAATGTTATATGGTTGCGAGGCGTGGGCTATAGATAGAGTTGTGCGCAGGAGGGTGGATGTATGGAAAATGAGATGTTTGAGGACAATATGTGGTGTGAGGTGGTTTGATCGAGTAAGTAATGAAAGGGTAAGAGAGATGTGTGGTAATAAAAAGTGTGGTTGAGAGAGTAGAAGAGGGTGTTTTGAAACGGTTTGGTCACATGGAGAGAATGAGTGAGGAAAGATTGACCAAGAGGATATATTTGTCAGAGGTGGAGGGAAAGAGAAGTGGGAGACCAAATTGGAGGTGGAAAGATGGAGTGAATAAGATTTTGAGAGATCGGGGCCTGAACATTCAGGAGGGTGAAAGGCGTTCAAGGAATAGAGTGAATTGGAACGATGTGGTATACCAGGGTCGACATGTTGTCAATGGATTGAACCAGGGCATGTGAAGAGTCTGAGGTAAACCATGGAAAGTTTTGTGAGGCCTGGATGTGGAAAGGGAGCTGTGGTTTCGGTGCATTATTACATGACAGCTAGAGACTGAGTGTGAATGAATGTGGCCTTTGTTGTCTTTTCCTAGCGCTACCTCGCGCACATGTGGGGGGAGGGGTCTGTCATTTTGTGTGTGGTGGGGTGGCGACGGGAATGAACAAGGGCAGACAGTATGAATTATGTACATGTGTATATATGTATATGTCTGAGTGTTTAAATATATGTATACGTTGAGATGTATATGTATATGTGCGTGTGTGGACGCGTATGCATATACATGTGTATGTGGGTGGGTTGGGCCATTCTTTAGTCTGTTTCCTTGCGCTACCATGCTAACGCGGGAGACAGCGACAAAGTATAATAACAAAAAAAAATATTTTTTTTTTTTATTATACTTTGTCGCTCTCTCCCGCGTTTGCGAGGTAGCGCAAGGAAACAGACGAAAGAAATGGCCCAACCCCCCCCCCATACACATGTATATACATACGTCCACACACGCAAATATACATACCTACACAGCTTTCCATGGTTTACCCCAGACGCTTCACATGCCCTGCTTCAATCCACTGACAGCACGTCAACCCCGGTATACCACATCGCTCCAATTCACTCTATTCCTTGCCCTCCTTTCACCCTCCTGCATGTTGAGGCCCCGATCACACAAAATCTTTTTCACTCCATCTTTCCACCTCCAATTTGGTCTCCCTCTTCTCCTTGTTCCCTCCACCTCCGACACATATATCCTCTTGGTCAATCTTTCCTCACTCATCCTCTCCATGTGCCCAAACCACTTCAAAACACCCTCTTCTGCTCTCTCAACCATGCTCTTTTTATTTCCACACATCTCTCTTACCCTTACGTTACTCACTCGATCAAACCACCTCACACCAAACATTGTCCTCAAACATCTCATTTCCAGCACATCCATCCTCCTGCGCACAACTCTATCCATAGCCCACGCCTCGCAACCATACAACATTGTTTGAACCACTATTCCTTCAAACATACCCATTTTTGCTTTCCGAGATAATGTTCTCGACTTCCACACATTCTTCAAGGCCCCCAGGATTTTCGCCCCCTCCCCCACCCTATGATCCACTTCCGCTTCCATGGTTCCATCCGCTGCCAGATCCACTCCCAGATATCTAAAACACTTCACTTCCTCCAGTTTTTCTCCATTCAAACTCACCTCCCAATTGACTTGACCCTCAACCCTACTGTACCTAATAACCTTGCTCTTATTCACATTTACTCTTAACTTTCTTCTTCCACACACTTTACCAAACTCAGTCACCAGCTTCTGCAGTTTCTCACATGAATCAGCCACCAGCGCTGTATCATCAGCGAACAACAACTGACTCACTTCCCAAGCTCTCTCATCCCCAACAGACTTCATACTTGCCCCTCTTTCCAAAACTCTTGCATTTACCTCCCTAACAACCCCATCCATAAACAAATTAAACAACCATGGAGACATCACACACCCCTGCCGCAAACCTACATTCACTGAGAACCAATCACTTTCCTCTCTTCCTACACGTAAACATGCCTTACATCCTCGATAAAAACTTTTCACTGCTTCTAACAACTTTCCTCCCACACCATATATTCTTAATACCTTCCACAGAGCATCTCTATCAACTCTATCATATGCCTTCTCCAGATCCATAAATGCTACATACAAATCCATTTGCTTTTCTAAGTATTTCTCACATACATTCTTCAAAGCAAACACCTGATCCACACATCCTCTACCACTTCTGAAACCACACTGCTCTTCCCCAATCTGATGCTCTGTACATGCCTTCACCCTCTCAATCAATACCCTCCCATATAATTTACCAGGAATACTCAACAAACTTATACCTCTGTAATTTGAGCACTCACTCTAATCCCCTTTGCCTTTGTACAATGGCACTATGCACGCATTCCGCCAATCCTCAGGCACCTCACCATGAGTCATACATACATTAAATAACCTTACCAACCAGTCAACAATACAGTCACCCCCTTTTTTAATAAATTCAACTGCAAATAAATAATATATATATAGAAGTAATTGGATGCCCTAACTGGCTGAGGTCATAAGCCATACAAAAATAGGTAATTACACACACACAAATTGGTAACTTGAAATAGTTACACATACATGAACACAAATTAAATGGCATAGAAATTCTTCGTAACAATATTGGTGGCTTTTAGAAATGTCTGGCCATCTCTCCAAAATTCCTCAATTTGTAACTCACTTTTACAGCAAACAAATTGTCAAATCTTTTGATTTCATGTTTTAAATAACTCAGCCTAAGATGGTCAATGAAATGCTAAAACAAAAAAAGTTACTTCTTTTTAGTCACTAACTTAACAACACATTCTACATTAACACCCTAAAAGTCTTGTACTTATCCTGTCTGGTGTGAGTTTAAGACAGACTTTTTGGTTTGTATATTTTAAAGTCAGCCACTCAAACGTCAGTTATTAACTGTTGCTTTACTGGCAGAACTTTCCATCTGTCTCCCTCTCATCAGGGACCAAAAAAAATCTGACCTATGCTTAGAGCAATCATGACCATCACATCATCTACAAATGCAACAAAACCATAACTTAAGCAAAGACCTTATGATATATATGATGGTCCCAAAGACAGCCAAATCCAGATGGTGGTACACACCAAACATACGCCTGTATTGCAAAGCGGAATGGAAGGTTGTATGTCCAGATAGATGGGGTCACTGGAAGCAATGAGGTACAGGCAAAGGCTAGGTAGTGTCAGGATGCCATGCTGGGTCACCAGGGTAAGCAGGATCACAGAGGGCAGGTGGGTTGTGTTAGTTAGCTGGAATATGTTGGGGCTCTGGGTCAGATCAGGAATATGGGCCATGCAGGGAGGCACAGTCACAGCATGAGGCTGGGTCACTGGAGAAAGCTGGATCATGTCAGGACGTTAGGTCATGTGGGGGAGGGGAATAGAACAGGAGGAGATTAGATTTATGCTGGGGCTAACTTATGTGAACTGTTTTGCCTTTAAATTCATGGGCTAGTGAAAGAACACAACTCATGGTTTCATTGTTCTAAAAAATAATGTTACTTCCGAGTCCCTCCTTGTAAACCTTCAACACATCACCAAACTTCAGGATATGAGGTCAAATTTAGTAGTATGTACCATATAAATGTTGATGAATGAAGACCTTACTATCATCAAGACTGTAACTTTAAAATTGATGTTCTGAGATTCCTTCTCTCAAGGCAGGTTAGAACTATAGAAGCATCTATCTTTCATCTCATGAATTACCAACAATACCTGATCTGTAGATAATTAATAAGCATTTCTCTGATTAATGATCACAGCAGCATCTATCTATGCCTCTAGAAATGGATCACCTTAATATGCATATCTTTTATGGAGATGAATTTTGCAAAGTGGGTTTCTATCCTCAAGTCCACTGGCAAGCTTGAGGGCAGATATATCTAATGCACTTGAGGTGACCTGCTATTCTGGGACACAAAAGGAGTATAAAAGCACAACCTTTCAAAACATGAATTCTTATTGGCATTTCACTATCACTTTACAAGAAAAGTTAAATATCAGTACACCTAATATGACAAATATCTGCCTCAGACTAATAAAGACTATTTGAAACTAAAGTTAATCAAAAGTCCTGAAACATCATTAACCTGAATCTTAAAGTATATAAAGGCATATCCATGTTAACACCTGAAATGACCCATTATTCATGTGGAATTTATGTCAACTTGTTCGCCTATGATATGTACCTAAATCATATTAAAAACCTAACTAAATATGGTACACATAAATCCAAACTTGTTTGTACAATAAACTAACTTGCATTTAAGAATTTTACTCTACTCTGGCTACAGTTCTATAATAATCCTTCATACAGCTGTGGACTAAGTGGAGTACCCAATCCAATAGAAATATCAACAGTGGGTTTTTCTCCATCCTTAGCAATGCGACATAAACTATGGTTGTTTCCAATACGAAGTTTGAGAATTTTTGAAGGGTGTCCTTCCCTTTCTGCCAAAATCTGAAAGACAAAATATTTCAAGGTGAACTGGGAAGATCAAACAAAGCTGCATTGTGATAGTTTACCTCTTCTGCAAAAGTGCCCTCCTGAGGTGCTGGTTTTGACTCTTTTTATTATCCTTAAAAGTATACTTTAGTCCAGAATCATCACCTCAATGCTAGAATTTAGCTTTCCCTAACCTAAAGTTTAATAATCTGAAGTATAAATCCTTAGCTACACAATTGCCTCTGGAATGACTATATTTCCACACTGATAAAGGAGGCTTGAGGGATACGTGTAATACTGTCCAGTCAAATGGATTCCAACAAGGGTAGCTTAACTATACTAAAAAAGTACCCAAAACTCTCAAAGATTGTTTTACATTGGTCAGCTAATCAAAGCTAATAAAGACATGTGAAACTATTATATTATCTATACCCCCTTTTAGGCAGACTAGGGTCATGATCCCATGTGAAAAACAATAACTAATCTTCAGAAAAAGTACTGGCCAGAGCATAGCTTTTTTTTTTTTTTTTTTCATACTATTCGCTATTTCCCGCGATAGCGAGGTAGCGTTAAGAACAGAGGGACTGGGCCTTTGAGGGAATATCCTCACCTGGCCCTCTTCTCTGTTCCTTCTTTTGGAAAAAAAAAAAAAAAAACGAGAGGGGAGGATTTCCAGCCCCCCGCTCCCTTCCCTTTTAGTCGCCTTCTACGACACGCAGGGAATACGTGGGAAGTATTCTTTCTCCCCTATCCCCAGGGAATATATTAAGCATATATATATATATATATATATATATATATATATATATATATATATATATATATATATAACAAAGATGAGCAAAGAAAGACTGACTAAGAGGATCTTAATATTAAAAGTAGATGAAACAAATGGGAATAGGGAGACCTAGAAGGAGATGAAAGGAATGACTGAAGGAGGCTTTGGGGTACTGGGGCCTAAACATTCAGGAAAATGAAGGGCATGCATAGGATAGAATGAACTGGATTCATGTGAAATATAGGATCAACAAGATGGTAATGGACTGATCCAGAGCAAATGAAGCAATCTAAAAGACCTGGTTGTGGATGGTAAGTGCTGGTTTCAGTAAATCATACTTGACAGCTGGAGAGTGGAGATGTGTAAGTGAGGCCAGTATTATCACGTTCCTGATGTTTCCTATACAAAGTTGGAAAAAGCAATTACATATGAAAAAAAAAATCTAAAATGTTATTATCTACTAAAAAACTCTTTACATTTGTATGTTGTTATTAAGGTACTGAATGGTAGAAGCTGAATCCCCACAACGACTTGCTTTCTGAGTACTGTGTCCAAGAGCATTAACAAAGATTGATGTAGATCCACGGCATTTTCGGTCTTCCTCACTAGCAGGTCCAAGATGAGAGGATGAACTTTTACTACTTTCCATTTTCTGACCTTGGTAGTGTGGCACTATCATGTTCAATGCAATATGTTTACTTTCATTTGTGCAGTCTTGTTCACTGTGTGCATTTTGAATGACAGGTCCAGGTGCTACTTCTACTCCTTGATGATGAGACTCACTACCAGTAAATCCAGTGAGTGAGTTGTTGGATGACCGCGATGAAGGCCGTGTGAAGGAAGACGACCGACTGCCTTTATTGGAACATGTAGACCCACTTCGTTCAACTTGATCTCCATCCCCTCCACAATCTAACTTTTCCACTGCTTTATCTATAGCTTTAAACTGCCACACCAAGTGGTAGTTGTACAGGAACTGTCGGTGGTCAAAGCGATGATCATCAGGTGAATATGTCTCAGCATGGTATGCTGGAGTCAAAACAGTCATCTTGTGGCGGTTAACACTGTAACAACGGAAGAACAGCTTAACTTTCTCTGCAACCTCTTTAGGTGCACATTGATCAGACCAAAGATGAACTAGCTTGCCAAACATGGAGTATGGACCACAACATTCAACTTTTCGAAGCTTTCCATATGTGGACAGTTCATCATATGACATGCCCATGTCTGCTTCATCTGTTTGTACAAGTGAGCCCTCCTCAAGTGGTTCAAGTTCTGCAGTAGGTGGCGCTCCTGGAATATCGCCTAGTACAGGAACATTAAGTCTGCCTTTGGCTAGAAGCAGAAATCTCTTGAGGTCAGCCTTGGAAAATCCACCGATTTATCGGTGCCAATTATTAACAAAGGTTGGTGGTAGATGTACACATCCCTCAAGCTTCCTCTGTCTGCAGGCAGAAGTTACTCCCCTAAAACAAATCCAATTTTGGAACTTTCTGAGCCTGAAGGAGAGTAATACTAATGACAGGAACAGATTAGGTTGCAGGTTAACAAGCCTGCCACTTTTATGTATTCCTACCCTTTTTGCTAGCCAACCTAGATCTGTTAATAGTCCCCACAAATGGTGCAAATGGTATGAAAATAAGTTGCTTGCCTGCAGTCATTTTCAACAAGAGATGCATGTTCATGGGGGTAAGAAGCATGCAAGAGGAATAAATGATGAATATGAGAGGCTGAAGATATTCCTTATTATTACAACCACAAGTTGGTGGCAGGTGTACACATCCGTCAAGCTTCCTCTGTTTGCAAGCAGAAATTACTCCCCTTCACCAAACACAATTTAGGAACTTTATGAGTCTGAAGGAGAGTAATATTATTAAGAGAAAAAGCTAAGGTTGCAGAGTTAGCAAGCCTACCATTGTTAGGTATTCCTGCCCTTTCTATTAGCCTCCAAAATTAGGGCTAGGGTCCTTAATTCTGTCAATAGTCCCCACAAATGGTGCATCTGAGTTTGGAAGAAAAATGTTTGCCTGCAGTCATTTTCAACATGAGATGCATGTTCATGTGGGTATGAGGCATGCAAGACAAATAAATGAATACTTTCCATGCCCTCCCATACTCTTGGTCATAGGAGAATTACACATCCTTCTTTTCCTTGATAATTTTCACTCATTCCCATACATACCACACTTTCCATGCCCTCCCATACTCTTGGTCATAGGAGAATTACACATCCTTCTTTTCCTTGATAATTTTCACTCATTCCCATACATACCACACTTTCCATGCCCTCCCATACTCTTGGTCATAGGAGAATTACACATCCTTCTTTTCCTTGATAATTTTCACTCATTCCCATACATACCACACTTTCCATGCCCTCCCATACTCTTGGTCATAGGAGAATTACACATCCTTCTTTTCCTTGATAATTTTCACTCATTCCCATACATACCACACTTTCCATGCCCTCCCATACTCTTGGTCATAGGAGAATTACACATCCTTCTTTTCCTTGATAATTTTCACTCATTCCCATACATACCACACTTTCCATGCCCTCCCATACTCTTGGTCATAGGAGAATTACACATCCTTCTTTTCCTTGATAATTTTCACTCATTCCCATACATACCACACTTTCCATGCCCTCCCATACTCTTGGTCATAGGAGAATTACACATCCTTCTTTTCCTTGATAATTTTCACTCATTCCCATACATACCACACTTTCCATGCCCTCCCATACTCTTGGTCATAGGAGAATTACACATCCTTCTTTTCCTTGATAATTTTCACTCATTCCCATACATACCACACTTTCCATGCCCTCCCATACTCTTGGTCATAGGAGAATTACACATCCTTCTTTTCCTCTTCCTTGATAATTTTCACTCATTCCCATACATACCACACTTTCCATGCCCTCCCATACTCTTGGTCATAGGAGAATTACACATCCTTCTTTTCCTTGATAATTTTCACTCATTCCCATACATACCACACTTTCCATGCCCTCCCATACTCTTGGTCATAGGAGAATTACACATCCTTCTTTTCCTCTTCCTTGATAATTTTCACTCATTCCCATACATACCACACTTTCCATGCCCTCCCATACTCTTGGTCATAGGAGAATTACACATCCTTCTTTTCCTCTTCCTTGATAATTTTCACTCATTCCCATACATACCACACTTTCCATGCCCTCCCATACTCTTGGTCATAGGAGAATTACACATCCTTCTTTTCCTCTTCCTTGATAATTTTCACTCATTCCCATACATACCACACTTTCCATGCCCTCCCATACTCTTGGTCATAGGAGAATTACACATCCTTCTTTTCCTCTTCCTTGATAATTTTCACTCATTCCCATACATACCACACTTTCCATGCCCTCCCATACTCTTGGTCATAGGAGAATTACACATCCTTCTTTTCCTCTTCCTTGATAATTTTCACTCATTCCCATACATACCACACTTTCCATGCCCTCCCATACTCTTGGTCATAGGAGAATTACACATCCTTCTTTTCCTTGATAATTTTCACTCATTCCCATACATACCACACTTTCCATGCCCTCCCATACTCTTGGTCATAGGAGAATTACACATCCTTCTTTTCCTCTTCCTTGATAATTTTCACTCATTCCCATACATACCACACTTTCCATGCCCTCCCATACTCTTGGTCATAGGAGAATTACACATCCTTCTTTTCCTCTTCCTTGATAATTTTCACTCATTCCCATACATACCACACTTTCCATGCCCTCCCATACTCTTGGTCATAGGAGAATTACACATCCTTCTTTTCCTCTTCCTTGATAATTTTCACTCATTCCCATACATACCACACTTTCCATGCCCTCCCATACTCTTGGTCATAGGAGAATTACACATCCTTCTTTTCCTTGATAATTTTCACTCATTCCCATACATACCACACTTTCCATGCCCTCCCATACTCTTGGTCATAGGAGAATTACACATCCTTCTTTTCCTCTTCCTTGATAATTTTCACTCATTCCCATACATACCACACTTTCCATGCCCTCCCATACTCTTGGTCATAGGAGAATTACACATCCTTCTTTTCCTTGATAATTTTCACTCATTCCCATACATACCACACTTTCCATGCCCTCCCATACTCTTGGTCATAGGAGAATTACACATCCTTCTTTTCCTTGATAATTTTCACTCATTCCCATACATACCACACTTTCCATGCCCTCCCATACTCTTGGTCATAGGAGAATTACACATCCTTCTTTTCCTTGATAATTTTCACTCATTCCCATACATACCACACTTTCCATGCCCTCCCATACTCTTGGTCATAGGAGAATTACACATCCTTCTTTTCCTTGATAATTTTCACTCATTCCCATACATACCACACTTTCCATGCCCTCCCATACTCTTGGTCATAGGAGAATTACACATCCTTCTTTTCCTTGATAATTTTCACTCATTCCCATACATACCACACTTTCCATGCCCTCCCATACTCTTGGTCATAGGAGAATTACACATCCTTCTTTTCCTTGATAATTTTCACTCATTCCCATACATACCACACTTTCCATGCCCTCCCATACTCTTGGTCATAGGAGAATTACACATCCTTCTTTTCCTTGATAATTTTCACTCATTCCCATACATACCACACTTTCCATGCCCTCCCATACTCTTGGTCATAGGAGAATTACACATCCTTCTTTTCCTTGATAATTTTCACTCATTCCCATACATACCACACTTTCCATGCCCTCCCATACTCTTGGTCATAGGAGAATTACACATCCTTCTTTTCCTTGATAATTTTCACTCATTCCCATACATACCACACTTTCCATGCCCTCCCATACTCTTGGTCATAGGAGAATTACACATCCTTCTTTTCCTTGATAATTTTCACTCATTCCCATACATACCACACTTTCCATGCCCTCCCATACTCTTGGTCATAGGAGAATTACACATCCTTCTTTTCCTTGATAATTTTCACTCATTCCCATACATACCACACTTTCCATGCCCTCCCATACTCTTGGTCATAGGAGAATTACACATCCTTCTTTTCCTCTTCCTTGATAATTTTCACTCATTCCCATACATACCACACTTTCCATGCCCTCCCATACTCTTGGTCATAGGAGAATTACACATCCTTCTTTTCCTTGATAATTTTCACTCATTCCCATACATACCACACTTTCCATGCCCTCCCATACTCTTGGTCATAGGAGAATTACACATCCTTCTTTTCCTCTTCCTTGATAATTTTCACTCATTCCCATACATACCACACTTTCCATGCCCTCCCATACTCTTGGTCATAGGAGAATTACACATCCTTCTTTTCCTTGATAATTTTCACTCATTCCCATACATACCACACTTTCCATGCCCTCCCATACTCTTGGTCATAGGAGAATTACACATCCTTCTTTTCCTTGATAATTTTCACTCATTCCCATACATACCACACTTTCCATGCCCTCCCATACTCTTGGTCATAGGAGAATTACACATCCTTCTTTTCCTTGATAATTTTCACTCATTCCCATACATACCACACTTTCCATGCCCTCCCATACTCTTGGTCATAGGAGAATTACACATCCTTCTTTTCCTTGATAATTTTCACTCATTCCCATACATACCACACTTTCCATGCCCTCCCATACTCTTGGTCATAGGAGAATTACACATCCTTCTTTTCCTTGATAATTTTCACTCATTCCCATACATACCACACTTTCCATGCCCTCCCATACTCTTGGTCATAGGAGAATTACACATCCTTCTTTTCCTTGATAATTTTCACTCATTCCCATACATACCACACTTTCCATGCCCTCCCATACTCTTGGTCATAGGAGAATTACACATCCTTCTTTTCCTTGATAATTTTCACTCATTCCCATACATACCACACTTTCCATGCCCTCCCATACTCTTGGTCATAGGAGAATTACACATCCTTCTTTTCCTTGATAATTTTCACTCATTCCCATACATACCACACTTTCCATGCCCTCCCATACTCTTGGTCATAGGAGAATTACACATCCTTCTTTTCCTCTTCCTTGATAATTTTCACTCATTCCCATACATACCACACTTTCCATGCCCTCCCATACTCTTGGTCATAGGAGAATTACACATCCTTCTTTTCCTTGATAATTTTCACTCATTCCCATACATACCACACTTTCCATGCCCTCCCATACTCTTGGTCATAGGAGAATTACACATCCTTCTTTTCCTTGATAATTTTCACTCATTCCCATACATACCACACTTTCCATGCCCTCCCATACTCTTGGTCATAGGAGAATTACACATCCTTCTTTTCCTTGATAATTTTCACTCATTCCCATACATACCACACTTTCCATGCCCTCCCATACTCTTGGTCATAGGAGAATTACACATCCTTCTTTTCCTTGATAATTTTCACTCATTCCCATACATACCACACTTTCCATGCCCTCCCATACTCTTGGTCATAGGAGAATTACACATCCTTCTTTTCCTCTTCCTTGATAATTTTCACTCATTCCCATACATACCACACTTTCCATGCCCTCCCATACTCTTGGTCATAGGAGAATTACACATCCTTCTTTTCCTTGATAATTTTCACTCATTCCCATACATACCACACTTTCCATGCCCTCCCATACTCTTGGTCATAGGAGAATTACACATCCTTCTTTTCCTTGATAATTTTCACTCATTCCCATACATACCACACTTTCCATGCCCTCCCATACTCTTGGTCATAGGAGAATTACACATCCTTCTTTTCCTTGATAATTTTCACTCATTCCCATACATACCACACTTTCCATGCCCTCCCATACTCTTGGTCATAGGAGAATTACACATCCTTCTTTTCCTTGATAATTTTCACTCATTCCCATACATACCACACTTTCCATGCCCTCCCATACTCTTGGTCATAGGAGAATTACACATCCTTCTTTTCCTCTTCCTTGATAATTTTCACTCATTCCCATACATACCACACTTTCCATGCCCTCCCATACTCTTGGTCATAGGAGAATTACACATCCTTCTTTTCCTTGATAATTTTCACTCATTCCCATACATACCACACTTTCCATGCCCTCCCATACTCTTGGTCATAGGAGAATTACACATCCTTCTTTTCCTCTTCCTTGATAATTTTCACTCATTCCCATACATACCACACTTTCCATGCCCTCCCATACTCTTGGTCATAGGAGAATTACACATCCTTCTTTTCCTTGATAATTTTCACTCATTCCCATACATACCACACTTTCCATGCCCTCCCATACTCTTGGTCATAGGAGAATTACACATCCTTCTTTTCCTTGATAATTTTCACTCATTCCCATACATACCACACTTTCCATGCCCTCCCATACTCTTGGTCATAGGAGAATTACACATCCTTCTTTTCCTTGATAATTTTCACTCATTCCCATACATACCACACTTTCCATGCCCTCCCATACTCTTGGTCATAGGAGAATTACACATCCTTCTTTTCCTTGATAATTTTCACTCATTCCCATACATACCACACTTTCCATGCCCTCCCATACTCTTGGTCATAGGAGAATTACACATCCTTCTTTTCCTTGATAATTTTCACTCATTCCCATACATACCACACTTTCCATGCCCTCCCATACTCTTGGTCATAGGAGAATTACACATCCTTCTTTTCCTTGATAATTTTCACTCATTCCCATACATACCACACTTTCCATGCCCTCCCATACTCTTGGTCATAGGAGAATTACACATCCTTCTTTTCCTTGATAATTTTCACTCATTCCCATACATACCACACTTTCCATGCCCTCCCATACTCTTGGTCATAGGAGAATTACACATCCTTCTTTTCCTTGATAATTTTCACTCATTCCCATACATACCACACTTTCCATGCCCTCCCATACTCTTGGTCATAGGAGAATTACACATCCTTCTTTTCCTTGATAATTTTCACTCATTCCCATACATACCACACTTTCCATGCCCTCCCATACTCTTGGTCATAGGAGAATTACACATCCTTCTTTTCCTCTTCCTTGATAATTTTCACTCATTCCCATACATACCACACTTTCCATGCCCTCCCATACTCTTGGTCATAGGAGAATTACACATCCTTCTTTTCCTCTTCCTTGATAATTTTCACTCATTCCCATACATACCACACTTTCCATGCCCTCCCATACTCTTGGTCATAGGAGAATTACACATCCTTCTTTTCCTCTTCCTTGATAATTTTCACTCATTCCCATACATACCACACTTTCCATGCCCTCCCATACTCTTGGTCATAGGAGAATTACACATCCTTCTTTTCCTCTTCCTTGATAATTTTCACTCATTCCCATACATACCACACTTTCCATGCCCTCCCATACTCTTGGTCATAGGAGAATTACACATCCTTCTTTTCCTTGATAATTTTCACTCATTCCCATACATACCACACTTTCCATGCCCTCCCATACTCTTGGTCATAGGAGAATTACACATCCTTCTTTTCCTCTTCCTTGATAATTTTCACTCATTCCCATACATACCACACTTTCCATGCCCTCCCATACTCTTGGTCATAGGAGAATTACACATCCTTCTTTTCCTTGATAATTTTCACTCATTCCCATACATACCACACTTTCCATGCCCTCCCATACTCTTGGTCATAGGAGAATTACACATCCTTCTTTTCCTCTTCCTTGATAATTTTCACTCATTCCCATACATACCACACTTTCCATGCCCTCCCATACTCTTGGTCATAGGAGAATTACACATCCTTCTTTTCCTTGATAATTTTCACTCATTCCCATACATACCACACTTTCCATGCCCTCCCATACTCTTGGTCATAGGAGAATTACACATCCTTCTTTTCCTCTTCCTTGATAATTTTCACTCATTCCCATACATACCACACTTTCCATGCCCTCCCATACTCTTGGTCATAGGAGAATTACACATCCTTCTTTTCCTCTTCCTTGATAATTTTCACTCATTCCCATACATACCACACTTTCCATGCCCTCCCATACTCTTGGTCATAGGAGAATTACACATCCTTCTTTTCCTTGATAATTTTCACTCATTCCCATACATACCACACTTTCCATGCCCTCCCATACTCTTGGTCATAGGAGAATTACACATCCTTCTTTTCCTCTTCCTTGATAATTTTCACTCATTCCCATACATACCACACTTTCCATGCCCTCCCATACTCTTGGTCATAGGAGAATTACACATCCTTCTTTTCCTTGATAATTTTCACTCATTCCCATACATACCACACTTTCCATGCCCTCCCATAACTTGCATCCATCATTTCCATTTTCACTCCATCTTTCCACCTCCAATTGGTCTCCCTCTTCTCCTCTCTCAACCACACTCTTTTTAATACCACACATCTCTCTTACCCTTTCATTACTTAATCAAAATTACATTTCAACACACCAATCCTCCTATGCATAGCCTTAGCTTAGCCCAATGCCTCGCATCCATATAGTATTGTTGTGACTTCTATTCCTTCAAACATACCCATTTTTGCTTTCCAAGATAACGTTCTCGACTTCCACACATTCTTCAACGCCCCCTCCCCCAACCTATGATTTACTTCCGCTTCCATGGTTCCATCCGATGCCAAATCCACTCCCAGATATCTAAAATACTTCACTTCCTCCAGTTTATCTCCATTCAAACTTACCTCCCAATTGACTTGTCCCTTAACTCTACTGTACCTAATAACCTTGCTCTTATTCACATTTACTCTCAGCTTTCTTCTTTCACACACTTTACCAAACTCAGTCATCAGCTTCTGCAGTTTCTCACACGAATCAGCCACTAGCGCTGTATCATCAGCGAACAACAACTGACTCACTTCCCAAGCTCTATCATCCACAACAGATTGCACACATGCCCCTCTTTCCAAAACTCTTGCATTCACCTCCCTAACAACCCCATCCATAAAAAAATTAAACAACCATGGAGACATCACGCACCCCTGCCGCAAACCAATATTCACTGAGAACCAATCACTTTCCTCTCTTTCTACACATACACATGCCTTACATTCTCTATAAAGACTTTTCACTGCTTCTAACAACTTGCCTCCCACACCATATATTCTTAATACCTTCCACAGAGCATCTCTATCAACTCTTATCATATGCCTTCTCCAGATCCATAAATGCTACATACAAATCCATTTGCTTTTCTAAGTATTTCTCACATACATTCTTCAAAGCAAACACCTGATCCACACATCCTCTACCACTTCTGAAACCACACTGCTCTTCCCCAGTCTGATGCTCTGTACATGCCTTCACCCTCTCAATCAATACCCTCCCATATAATTTCCCAGGAATACTCAACAAACTTATACCTCTGTAATTTGAGCACTCACTTTTATCCCCTTTGCCTTTGTACAATGGCACTATGCAAGTATTCTGCCAATCCTCAGGCATCTCACCATGAGTCATACATACATTAAATAACATTACCAACCAGTCAACAATACAGTCACCCCCTTTTTTAATAAATTCCACTGCAATACCATCCAAAACCGCTGCCCTGCCGGCTTTCATCTTCCGCAAAGCTTTTACTACCTCTTCTCTGTTTAACAAATCATTCTCCCTAACCCTCTCACTTTGCACACCACCTCGACCAAAACACCCTATATCTGCCACTCCATCATCAAACACATTCAACAAACCTTCAAAATACTCACTCCATCTCCTTCTCACATCACCACTACTTGTTATCACCTCCCCATTAGCCCCCTTCACTGATGTTCCCATGTCTTACGCACTTTATTTACCTCCTTCCAAAACATCTTTTTATTCTCCCTAAACTCTAATGATACATTCTCACCTCAACTCTCATTTGCCCTCTTTTTCACCTCTTGCACCTTTTTCTTGACCTCCTGCCTCTTTCTTTTATACATCTCCCTCTCATTTGCATTATTTCCCTGCAAAAATTGTCCAAATGCCTCTCTCTTCTCTTTCACTAATAATCTTACTTCTTCATCCCACCACTCACTACCCTTTCTAATCTGCCCACCTCCAACGCTTCTCATGCCACAAGCATCTTTTGCACAAGCCATCACTGCTTCCCTAAATACATCCCATTCCTCCCCCACTCCCCTTACGTCCTTTGTTCTCACCTTTTTCCATTCTGTACTCAGTCTCTCCTGGTACTTCCTCACACAAGTCTCCTTCCTAAGCTCACTTACTCTCACCACTCTCTTTATCCCAACATTCTCTCTTCTTTTCTGAAAACCTCTACAAATCTTCACCTTCACCTCGACAAGATAATGATCAGACATCCCTCCAGTTGCACCTTTCAGCATATTAACATCCATAAGTCTCTCTTTCCCACATCTATCAATTAAGATTTAATCCAATAACGCTCTCTGGCCATCTCTTCTACTTACATACGTATACTTATGTATATCTCGCTTCTTAAACCAGGTATTCCCAATCACCTGTCCTTTTTCAGCACATAAATCTACAAGCTCTTCACCATTTCCATTTACAACACTGAACACCCCATGTACACCAATTATTCCCTCAACTGCCACATTACTCACCTTTGCATTCAAATCACCCATCACTATAACCCAGTCTCGTGCATCAAAACTACTGACACACTCACTCAGCTGCTCCCAAAACACTTGCCTCTCAAGATCTTTCTTCTCATGCCCAGGTGCATATGCACCAATAATCACCCATCTCTCTCCATCCACTTTCAGTTTTACCCTATAGCAATCCAGAGCTTACTTTCTTACACTTTTTCACATACTCCCACCACTCCTGTTTCAGGAGTAGTGCTACTCCTTCCCTTGCTCTTGTCCTCTCACTAACCCCTGACTTTACTCCCAAGACATTCCCAAACCACTCTTCCCCTTTACCCTTGAGATTCATTTCACTCACAGCCAAAACATCCAGGTTCCTTTCCTGAAACATACTACCTATCTCTCCTTTTTTCTCATCTTGGTTACATCCACACACATTTAGACACCCCATTCTGAGCCTTCGAGGAGGATGAGCACTCCCCGCATAACTCCTTCTTCTGTTTCCCCTTTTAGAAAGTTAAAATACAAGGAAGGGAGGGTTTCTAGCCCCTCGCTCCCGTCCCCTTTAGTCGCCTTCTACGACATGTGAGGAATGCGTAGGAAGTATTCTTTCTCCCCAATCCCCAGGGATAATTTCTCTAATTAATTCTAAAGAACTCATTCACACATGACTGCATTCCTACCTTCAGTGCACTTCCATTTAAGCTTTCAGTTACCATCCTTTCATACTCCTCCCAGTATTTTTCCTGATTCATATTCTTACTCACCAACACTTTTACCTCTACATTCTTCCTTACACCATACCTACACTTCTTCCTGATCCTCATCCCCACAAGAACCACTGACACATAGTCAATCAAAGCCTTTTTTTTCTCCTCTTTCATCATTCCTCATCCATGTATATCTGTGAATGAATATGTGCTAAAAAAAGGTGTTAGCAAGGAATAAACCCCTCTCAGCACAAATATCCACAAGATAGTTTCCATTCTCATTTACTCCAGGCACTTCCCCCCATTTACCAACTAACTCATCAATTCCATCACATCCCACTTTCGAATTCATATCATCGAATACGACCACGTTTCTCTCATCTCAAAACTGTTTATACAGTCATTCAAATTCCTTCAGAAATGCTTCATTTCATCTTTACCTTATACAGTCTTCATGTCCACAGGCACATATACACATACTCATGCATATTTCACAATCCCAATCTTTCTTTTCATCCACACTATTCTTGATCCACTCTATCCATGCTCTAACCCTCCCATACTCTTGGTCATAGGAGAATTACACATCCTTCTTTTCCTCTTCCTTGATAATTTTCACTCATTCCCATACATACCACACTTTCCATGCCCTCCCATACTCTTGGTCATAGGAGAATTACACATCCTTCTTTTCCTTGATAATTTTCACTCATTCCCATACATACCACACTTTCCATGCCCTCCCATAACTTGCATCCATCATTTCCATTTTCACTCCACACACCCTGCCCAAGGACATGGGTTTCCCCAATCCCTAGCACATCCACGCTGCAACTTTTTAATCTCTCCACAATCTCCCCAGTCATCCCATTCACATTCAGCGCTATCATCCTTAATCGCTTGTTCCTTTTAACCATCATCATAACTGGCAAACTCCAGTGCCGCTTTTTAGCCTTTTGTGCCTTACCATTGACAGGTCACTGGCATACAGGAACTCCGGTACAGTGTTTCCAGAGGTAGCGAGGTTCAAATGCTGTCAAAGCTAAAAGTAACAGTACACCTAACGTGTTTCTCCATATCTAATACTATGCCCTGATGTAATTGGGAAATGCTTCCCCCTTCAGTTTTACCCCTAAGGGGTGTACTAACAAGGCCATCACAAGAAGGTGGGGTGCGACTTGGCAACTCCAATAAAACTAGATCACGCCTCAGTGTGCTGAAACTCAATACTTTTCCCAATTCCGAACTTCTATACTTTCCACAGCAGCAGCACCTCCTACCTCACTGGTTACAATACTGAGCTAATGCACTTTCACTCCTCACAAATACCTCTCTTTCACTTTTATCTATATACCTCCTTGGAAAATAGTTTGATATTCTTTTAAATTTTCAAAAATTTCCCTTACAAAGTCCTAATCTGCTGTCCTATTTGCATATGTCATCTTTTTAGCTTTTCTAATCAAAATTTTATATATTCTTTACTTTCAATCAAGGATTTTATATTCTACTCTTTTGTTTCAATCAAAAGCATATATAAAAAAAGCTGTAAGCCACACAAAAACTAGAAAAATCACCCGATGTCTAGCAACCCTAGATGATCAACAATTACACAATGAAACAAAAACACTTCCGGTACAATCTCACTCCAATATCCTTGTTACTTGGATCTTACTTTTTCTCTTTAAACGATCACCATTTCCCACATTAGTCTGGTAGTGCCAGGAGCAGATGTAGAAAGGCCACATCTGTGTACATCCCTTCTCTAGCTGTCATGTGTAATGCACCAATACTGCAGCTCTCTAACCACAAGGGCCCAAAACTTTTCCATGGTTTACCCCAAACACTTTACATGCTCTAGTTCAGTCAATTGACAGAACACTGACCCCAGTATAACACAATGTAATGATTCACCATCCCGTGAACGCCTCCACCCCCCTGCATTTTCAGACCCCGATTGTTCAAAATATTTTCCACTCCATCCTTCCATCTCCAATTTGGTCTCCTGTTCTCCTTGTCCCCTCCACTTCTGACAAATACATCCTCTTTGGCCACTTTTCCTCATTCAGTCTCTCCATATGTCCATGCCATTTCAGTACACCCTTTTCAGCTCTCTCAACTACACATCCCTCTTACCCTTTCATTACTTAATCAAAATTACATTTCCAACACACCAATCCTCCTATGCATAGCCTTAGCTGTAGCCCATGCCTCGCATCCATATAGTATTGTTGTGACTTCTATTCCTTCAAACATATTCTCCCAGATAACATTCTTACTTTTCACACATTCTTCATTGCTCAGATAATCATGGACCCCTCCTCCATCCTGTGACTCACTTTCGCTTGCATGTTTCCATTTCTTGCTCTGTTCACTCCTAGATATCTAAAACACTTCAATTCCTCCAAGTTTTCTCCAGTCAAATTCACACCCCAACTAACTTGTCCCTCAACTCAGCTGAACCTTTCATTCGCATTCACTCTCAACTTCCTCCTTTATCACTCTCTTTTAAACTCACTTACTAACTTCTGTAGTTTCTCACTCAATTCAGCCTTCAGTGCTGTATCATTAGCAAACAACAACTGACTTACTTCCCACGCCCTTTCATCCCCCACATAGAGCATAGTAGCCCCTCTCTATAAAACTTTTGTATTTACCTCCCTCACCACCCCATCCGTAAACAAACTGTACAACCATGGTGACATCACCCATCCCAGTTACAGACCAACCTTCACTTGGTACCATTCACTCTCCTCTCTTCCTATTTGTATAGATGCCTTACATCCTTAATAAAAACTTCTCTGCTTCTAGCAGCTTACCTCCCACACCATACATTCTTAATACCTTCCACAAAGCATCTCTATCCACCATATCATGCGTGTTCTCAGATCAATAAATGCCACATACAAATCCATCTGTTTTTCTAAGTATTTCTCACACAATTCTTGAAGCAAACACCCGATCCATACATCCTCACCACTTCTGAAACCACACTTCTCTCGAATCTGAAGCTCTGCACATGCCTTCACCCTCTCAATCAATACCCTCCCTATATATAACTTACCAGGTATACTCAACACTAATAATTTGCTTTTATATACTAGGGCACTATACATGCATTCCACCAATCCTTAGGCACCTCACCAATCAACATCACCTCCTCTTTTCTTAATGAATTCAACTGCAATACATCAACTCCAGCTGCCTTACTGCATTTCATCTCCTGCAAGGCTTTCACCACCTCTTCTCTCTTCACCAAAGCACTCTCCATGACTTTGCCAACCCAAGCAAAACACCCTACATCTGCCACTCTATCATCAACCACATTTAACAATCCTTCAAAATACTCACTCTATCTCCTCCTCACTTCCTCTTATCTCTTCCCCTTTGCCCCTCTACTGATGTTCCCATTTGTTCTCTTGTCTTTCACACATTCTCTATCCCCTTTCAAAACAACTTTTTATTCTCCCTAAAGTTTAACGATACCATCTTACCCCAACTCTCATTTCCCCTCTTTTCAACTCCTATACCTTCCTCCTGCCACTTTCTCTTATACATCTCCAAATCATTTTCAAGACTTTCCTGTAAATACAAACCAAACATCTCTCTTTTCTCTGTAACAAGCAACTTAACTTCTTCATCTCACCACTCTCTACCTTTTCTAATCTGACCCGCTCCCACCTTTTGCATGCCACATGCATCTCTTGCACATGCTAGCACTGCTTCCCTGAATACCTCCCATTCCTCACCCACTCCTCTTGCTTCATTTACTCTCACATTTTCTCATTCTACACCCAATGTCTCCTGGTATTACTTCACATGTCTCCCTTCTAAGCTTACTTTCACCACCCTCTTCTTCCTGACATTGTTTCCTCTTTATCTAAATCCTTGCAGAAGATGAAATCCGGGAAGGCAGTGGGTCTGGATAGCATTGCACTTGAATTTGTTAAGAAAGGGCGTGACTGTTGTTGAATGGTTGGTAAGGATATTCATTGTATGTATGGAACATGAAGAGCCTGTGGAGTGGTAGAATGCATGTAACGTATTATAATCATCTTAAAACATGGAGAGTTAAAAGAAAGTCTGCCAAGCACTCACAGAAACCCAGAGTAACACATATCTGTAAACCCAAGTGAACAGGTGGCAGGTGTTTAAATGATGCAGGGGAGGGAACTGGTTCTTGGTTAGCGTGGGGTAAATTCCAACTTCAAAGTCACAGGTATAGATGTTTATCTGGACATATCCATCAGTTGAAGTGAATGGGTCTATAGTGGTAACAGAAGAGGTGTAGACCAGACTGTTGTACTTATACAGTGACTGGTAATGAGGAAAGTTAACGAGAAAAAAGTGTATGCTACAAAATGAACTAAAACTTAAGATATGAGGGAACTTTCCAAATGTTTCTCCTCAAGCAACATTTAAAAAGAATCAAGACCTTGCAGCTATATGGTAAATGAAGTAAAAATGAGCAACAAGATACAAAATTAATCTGCCAATAACAGCTTTAGGTATTTACCAACCTTTAGAAGAGGAGGCATTTCAACAGTTGGTGGAAAAATTTTTGTTTCAGGAGGAGTACAATTTTCATAGGCTTGCAGATATTTGGCTTCCTCATGTTTGTGTATCAAACGAAAGTCTGTTTTGTAGGCAACTCTGGAGATATCTATCACACCATAATTCTTTCCACGGAAAACCTGTTCTACTAATATTTTGCCCTTCATGTTGTCCTGAAAAATAAATTCAAAATGTTTAAAAGATAATGTTGAGAGTGAAGCACTAAAGGCTAAGAAGCAGCACTGGAGTTCACCCGTTATGGAAACTTATGTGCCATGGCCACCCCATTTAAGGAGTTCCTGAAGGGAACAGGTGTCAGATATAGACAGACAGATAAGATTCGAATTAAGAGTAAAGAAATTATCATGATCTAGGCTCACCACAATCTATCTATATCTCTGATGCCCATTCTATTTGAAAACTCCCTTAAGGGGGTAACCATGGCAAATAGCCTCACCCTTAAGCCACTGGCAGAGGGCAACTTTAGCACACTGTTCCTAAAGGCTCCTACCTAATGTTCCTACATCTACCTAATGTTCTAATCTACCACTTTTACCTAATGCTTCCTCCTATTGTTCATACCTGTGACTTCTACCTGATGTTTCTCTATCCAAACTGTCTAGCAGCAATTTCATCAGTCTCTTGTATCTTAGCAGTGAGCCATTTCCAGTACCAACCATGGCTCAAAGAATAATCCTGTTGCCTTGGGGGTTCAAATTATAATTCAATATGCATTAATAGGATAGTTCTAGCTTTAATTAAATTCTGACAATACATATTTCATCTTGGATCTTCTCATTCACATACATTAGCCCACCTACATAATTAGCTGGGATTACAGTTTATGTACCAAATGATTCCTGGGCTTTGTTACATCTTCAAGCACTCTGTATTTAGCAGTTCTTAGTTCGGATACAATGATGAATATCTTATACAGTAATCAATATCTCAATTACTATAATGCTACTTCTAACTATCATATCATCAATCTGTTTCACCAAAAGTACATAGAGCCATATCTTATCCTAAGAGGATGATGTAGGACACTCTCATTAACATGACCCTTACTCTAAACTATCATCCAAAAAATCTGGTTGAAATTGGTCTAGTAACTCAAGATTAATTAGACAAAGGATAAACTAAAAGAGACACAAGGGCCTCCATGATGTAGCCTGGGATCAAACCTGTATAAGATCAAATCCTAGTCACTGTGCATCCATCCCTAGGTTAGTTGAACAAAAGGGTATCTGGCATAGGCCAAGGTGAATGAGTATGTGCACACACACATAAGACTAAAGACATGGTAAATATGTATGAGGCTGAGAAGATGGGACAACATGAATGTAAAACACTCTCCGAGCAAAACACAAATAGTATTCACAGGAAGTCATGACACTAAAAATGAATTAAGATATCTAAGAAATATAGCTGAAGATTCTGGACAGGAATACAAATTATTGGAAGGGATTCTGGAGATATAAAACCAGAGGAAAGAAGGTGAAGCCATTTAAAAGCAGAATCTGATGAGTCTTTTCTGACTGGGCTAGGGACTGAAGGAGGAATATTGACAGCCATTCAGGTACAGGAAGGAATAATAGTACAGGTAGAGTATCCCTTATCAGAAATGCCTGGGACCAAAAGTGTTTCGGATTTTGGAATATTTGCATATGCTATATCTATTTATTCATTATACTCTGTCGCTGTTTCCTGCGTTAGCGAGGTTGCGCAAGGAAACAAACAAAAGAATGGCCCAACCCATCTACATACACATGTACATACATAAACATCCTTACATACATACCTATACATTTCAATGTATACATACATATACATACACAGACATATGCAGACATATGCATATATACACATTTACATATTCATACATGCTGCCTTCATCCATTCCCACCGCCACCCCGCCACATATGAAATGACACCCCCCTCCCCCCACGTGCACATGAGGTAGCACTAGGAAATGACAAAAAAGGCCATATTCGTTCACACTCAGTCTCTAGCTGTCATGTATAATGCACCGAAACCACAGCCTTCTTTCCATATCCAGGCCCCACAAAACTTTCCATGGTTTACCCTAGAAGCTTCCACATGCCCTCGTTTAATCCATTGACAGGACGTCAACCCTGGTATACCACATCATTCCAATTCACTCTATTCCTTGCATGCCTTTCACCCTCCTGTATTTTCAGGTCCTGATCACTCAAATCCTTTTCACTCCATCCTTCCACCTCCAATTTGGTCTCCCACTTCTCCTCATTCCCTCTACCTCTGACACATATATCCTCTTTGTCAATCTTTCCTCACTCATTCTCTTCATGTGTCCAAACCATTTCAATACACCCTTTTCTGCTCTCTCAACCACACTCTTTTTATTACCACACATTTCTCTCACTTTCATTACTTAATCAATACACATCACACCATCCTCCACACAACTGTATCTATACCTCATGCCTCACAACCTTGTAACATTGTTAGAACCACTATTCCTTCAAACATACCCATTTTTGCTCTGCCAGATAACATTCTCGCCTTCCACACATTCTTCAATGCTCCCAGAACCTTTGCCCCCTCCCCCACATATACATATATTTGGGGATGGGACCTAAGTCTGAACACAAAATCCACTTTTTTCATGTTTCATGCACACCTTGTACACACAGCTTGAGGGTAATTCATACAATATTTTTAATAATTTTGTATATGAAACAAAGTTTGTGTAACATTGAACCATTAGAAAGTTAAGGTGTCACAACCTCAGCTGCCCATGTGGACAATCTGTGGTTGTTTGGGATCACCTTCACTCCTGACACTGAATTCATATGCTACTAATAAGCAATCATTTTCTTACTCTTACTCACACATAAGTGTTTAACAGTAAAAAAAAAATATGAAATACCATTAATACAATTAAAAAACAATGTGTTTAGGTATGGAATTTCCCACTTGTAACGTCATGTCACTGCTCAAAAAGGCTCAGATTTTGAAGCATTTCGGATTAGGGTTGCTCACCCTGTAGATACAGAATCTACTGAATATAGAGGGCATGAGAGCACAGAAGAGGCAATATCAGCAGCTGCTCAGTCAGAGAAATGGACTAAGATACATAGATAGGGTGGGCAGGTTAGTTTAGAAGAATAAATTTTGGTAATCAACAGATGCAAAGTATGAAGAATACTGGAGAGGAACACTGAGGTACAAACAGAAGTACACAGGAAATTAAGTGAAGCATGTGTAATATGCACTGTTAGAGATGAGGCAATCAAGGAATTTTATAGGCTCTTTGATGGTTGGTTTAGAATGATCAAAGCATACAAAACCAGTGTTTGCTACCTAAAAGAGAGATTATAGGGAAATTAGAGACCTGGGGGTTGACACTTCTAAAATGAGAAATCTACCTGAAAAGTGGGTAGCACCAAAATTAGAAAGACTGGTAAAGCAGGTGGTTGATAAATGTAAATCTGATTATTTTTGGTTTGAAAAAAGATCATTAGTCAAGTAAGAAAGAAAGGGAAAAGGACAAAATGCTTATAAGATTGATGGAAGGAAAAAGGACAAAATGCATATCAAAAGATTGCTGAAGGCTATGAGGTTGCACACTTAATGAAGTAGAAAGGGAAAAGAAGGACGAAGTGTATGTCAAAAAAGATTGCTGGAGGCAATGCAAGGGAGAACTGGTGGTTACAGCTACGATATAAGAAGGCAACCACTTATGATTACATTTGACTTGGAGTCATCAAATCAGGAAGTACTTAGGAAACTTAAGAAACTTAAAGAGAAAGTTGAATTCAGTGGGATATCTATCAAATAACCTACAGGAGAATGTGTGTAGGAATTACTTAAGGAACTAAATGGATTTGCATTTGGCATTTATGGACCTGGAGAAAGCATATAATAGGGTTGATAAGGATGCCACATGGAGGGTCTTAAGAATATATGTTATGAGATGAAAGCTGCCAGAAGCAGTGAGAAGCTTTAATCAAGGGTGTATGGCATGTGTATGAGTAGGAAGAGGGGAGAGAGAGAATGGTGCTAAGTGAAGGTTGGTCTGCAGCTAGGAAGCATGATGTCACCGCTATTGTTTAATTAGTTTATGGATGGGGTGGTGAGGGGCAAGTATGCAGTCTGTGGGGGATGTGGGGACCTGGAAAGTCAGTCAGTTGTGGTCTGTTGGCAAACGAGTTTGGAAGTGTGTTTGAAAGGATAGAGTTGAAAGACTGTGAATAATAGCAAAATTATTAGGTTCAGCAGGGTTGACAGACAAATTAGTTGGGATGTAAATTTGAATGGAGAAAAATTGCAAGAAGCGAAGTATTTTAGATATCTGGGAGTGGATTTGGAAGCAAATGGAACCATGCAAGGTGATGTGAGTCATACGGTAAAGGAGGGGGCGAAGGTTCTGGGAGTGCTGAAGAATGTGTGGAAAGAGAGAAAATTATCTTGGAGGGAAAAAATGGGTGTGTTTGAAGGAATGGTAGTTGTGAGGCATGGACTATAGATGGGGCTTTGAGGAGGATGGTGGAGGTGTTGGAAATGAAATGTCGGAGGAAAATTTGTGGCATGAGGTGGTTTGATCAAGTAAGTAATGAAAGGGGTGAGAAGGAGGTGTGGTGATAAAAAGTGTGTGGTTAAGAAAGCAGAGGTGGGTATGTTGAAATGGACTGGACATATGATAAGAATGAGTGAGGAACATTTAACAAAGAATATATATATATGGGTCAAAAGTGGAGGGAACAAGAAGTGGGAGACCAAATTAGAGGTAGATGGATGGAGGGAAAAATATTTTGAGCCATTAGAGCCTCAACATGCAGGGGGGTGAAAGGCGTGCATGGAATAGAGTGAATTTGAACGATGTGATTTATTGTCAATGACAGAACCAGGGCATGTGAAATGTCCATGGAAGCTCTGCAGGGTTTGGATATGGATAGGGAGCCTTGGTTTTGGTGCATCATACTTGACAGCTCATGTGCGGATGTGAGCAGATGTGGCCTTTCTTTGTCTGCTTGCTGGCACTATCTTGCATGGGGTGGTGATTGGTTGTGGGGGAGAAGAAGAAAATGTATATTATATTTTTTCTTTTCCTTCATTCATATGCGCTGTTGAGATTAAATGAAAGCGAGCAAGTATGAATATATACAGGTGTATATATGTATATGCATATATGTATACTTGTGTATTAGAAAGGACCACAATTTAGTGCGTTATCATGTATATTCCTACGAGTCCATGGAGAAATGAAACACAATAAGTTCCCAAGTGCACTTTCGTGTAATAATCACGTCATCAGGGAAGATACAAGAAAGAAGTATAAGATACATATTTCTTTCTTGTATCTCCCCTGATAATGTGATCATTACAAGAGAGTGCACTTGGGAACTTATCGTGTTTCATTTCCTCATAGACTCACAGGAATACATATGTATATATATATATGTGTATGTGGGTATAAGTATATATATCTGTGAATATGAGTAAATGTGTCTTTCTTCGTCTGTTTCTGATGCTACCTTGCCAACGGAGGAAACTGTGATCAAGTATGAAAAAATGAGATAGGACGAGATGGTGATATATTAGTTCTAGTCATGACACATCATGTTAACCACATGCATTATTATCTTTACATAACTTTTCACACATGGGCCACATTGATTACAAACATGAACTCTCATGTAGACCAACTAAATGAACTTATCACAGCCCTAATCCTGAGGATCCTAGGCTCTAATATGAAGTATGGAGAAGATATCTGTGAATACATGAAAGGATGTGATATGTGACTTTGGATAAATGCAGTGTAAAGTAAAAATGAAACTCTATCAATGAGGTTAATAATTCAAACTGATGGGGATGTTATCCAAATAAACTACCATAAACTGCAGATGCAGCTGTGTAAGAGGAACAACTGCATGAAATGAGACAACTGACATGTTTGGATAAACTGAAAAATCCATACTTATCTATGTGTATATGGCGTGCAACTTTCTAAACTTAACCCTACCACTGCAAACAAGAGAGGGAGCTCCCTTCCCTCAGCACAGCTGGGGAGAAAAGATAATCTTTTCATTGTGACAGCAAAGGGTATTTCTACCTATCTAAAAAAAACTGAATCTATTCAAGTGCCCGTGGTTATATCATCACTGTGCAGCATCATATTGGATGTAATGTCAGCCAAATTCAGCCACTAAGTGCTGCCACATGTATGAATAAGCTGTCACATTTTTCTCATTTCTATTTTGTCAGTAAAATATTATCTGTGTTATCACTTTTCAGTGTTTGTGTTAGCATATATAAGTTTGTATAAAATATCTCCTCTGCATGATATTAATAAAAGTAAACTATACTAGAGTCTGGTACATGCTGCAAAAGCAGTGTTAACTCCTTCCTCCTATATCTATAGGGTTATAACTGTACACACAATTGCTCTGGTAAATATGTCACTGCAACAGAGACACTACTGTGACCTTAATGACACCAGATTTGAAATGTGAGGAGGACAAATACAGGACCTAAAGCAAAGGAGTTTACAACTATGTGTCACATGAAGTTTTTATTACTCATCCTACTTACTAGAGCATCAGATTGAGCAGGAACAGTGTGGTTTCAGAAGTGGTAGAGGATGTGTGGATCAAGTATTTGCTTTGAAGAATGTATGTGAGAAATACTTAGAAAAGCAGATGGATTTGCATGTAGCATTTATGGATCTGGAGAAGGCATACAATAGAGTTGATAGAGATGCTCTGTGGAAGATATTAAGAATATATGGTGTGGGAAGTAAGTTGCTAGAAGCAGTGAAAAGCTTTTATTGAAGATGTAAGGCATGTATACGAGTAGGAAGAGAGGAAAGTGATTGGTTCCCAGTGAATGTCGGTTTGCGGCAGGGGTGTGTGATGTCTCCATGGCTGTTTAATTTGTTTATGGATGGGGTTGTCAGGGAGATGAATGCAAGAGTTTTGGAGAGAGGGGCAAGTATGCAGTCTGTTGGGGATGAGAGGGTTTGGGAAGTGTCAGTTGTTGTTCGCTGATAATACAGCTGGTGGCTGATTCGGGTGAGAAACTGCAGAAGTTGTGACTGAGTTTGTGAAAGAAGAAAGCTGAGAGTAAATGTGAATAAGAGAAAGGTTATTAGGTACAGTAGGGTTGAGGGACAAGTCAATTGGGAAGTAAGTTTGAATGGAGAAAAACTGGAGGAAGTGAAGTGTTTTAGATATCTGGGAGTGGATTTGACAGCGGATGGAACATGGAAGTGGAAGTGAGTCACAGGGTGGGGAAGGGGGCAACGGTTCTGGGAGTGTTGAAAAATGTGTGGAAGGCAAGAACGTCATCTTGGAAGGCAAAAATGAGTATGTCTGAAGGAATAGTAGTTCCAACAATGTTATGTGGTTGTGAGGCATGGGTGACAGATAGGGTCATGCAGAGGAGGGTGGATGTGTTGGAAATGAGATGTTTGAGGACAATATGTGGTGTAAGGTGGTTTGATCAAGTAAGTAATGAAAGGGTAAGAGCGATGTATGGTAATGAAAAGAGTGTGGGTGAGAGAGCAGAAGAGGGTGTATTGAAATGGTTTGGTCACATGGAGAGAATGAGTGAGGAAATATTGACAAAAAGGATATATGTGTCAGAGGTGGAGGGAACGAGGAGAAGTGGGAGACCAAATTGGAGGTGGAGGGATGGAGTGAAAAAGATTTTGAGCGATCAGGGCCTGAACATACAGGAGGGTGAAAGGCATGCAAGGAATGGAGTGAATTGGAACGATGTGGTATACCAGGGTTGAAGTGCTGTCAATGGATTGAACTAGGGCATGTGAAGCATTTGGGGTAAACCATGGAAAGTTTTGTGGGGCCTGGATGTGGAAAGGGAGCTGTGGTTTCGGTGCATTACACATGACAACTAGAGTCTGAGTGTGGACGAATGTGGCCTTTGTTGTCCTTTCCTAGTGCTACCTTGCACACATGCGGGGGAGGTGGGGTGTCATTTCACGTGTGGCAGGGTGGCGGCGGGAATGGATGAGGGCAGCATGTATGAATATGTGCATGTGTAAATATGTATATGTCTGCATATATATATGTATGAATACGTTGAAATGTGCAGGTATGTATATGTGCGTGAGTGGGTGTTTATGTATATACATGTGTATGTGGGTGGGTTGGGCCATTCTTTCGTCTGTTTCCTTGCGCTACCTCGCTAACGCAGGAGACAATGACAAAGTATAATAAATAAATACTAAATCAAACAAAATACAATCTGATTCACTCAATACAGTACTTACTTCATCCATATGAGGTCTGCCAGTGTCCATCTCTGGTTTAGCACTCACAATTCTGTAGAAGCATGGTTCTTTGTACCTCTGAAAACGACTCCTAATAACCATTCTCCCTTCCCCAAAGTTCTTAAGATGGCCCACAATCTCCCATAACCTGAAAAAATACATATTTGATAAACTCTCCCTTTGCAAAGTTTTATGAAATATGACACACAAGAATTATGAATCCAATTTCATTTAAATTAAATGGTACTCTTCTAAAATAAGATCTCTAGTATAAGTTACCTGGGACTGAGTAGTGTCTGGACTTTGCTTCCCCCCCCCTTTTTTTTTTCACAGATACCGCTGCTTCTAGTGGGTTTTCCAGTCATAAACATTATTTTTGATTTTGATAAACCACAGGACCCCATTCATGGGACTGAGCTTCAAGACTACAGTCCAAGCTGAAACTGGGAAATAATGGTCTTCTTTGGAGCATTGAGTTTCATGATGAGACTTAACTCCTTTCTGTCTACTACTGATGATACAACTTCACTGAGGATGACTTTTCAATCATGAAATACCCACATGGTATAACACCTAAAAGTTAATGGTACTACCTTGCTGAAGCTATTTCCCGTATTAGCAAGGTAGCATCAAGAAAAGAGGACTGAGCTGCAGAGGGAAGATCCTCACTTGGCCCCCTTCTCTGTTCTTTCTCTTGTAAAAGTAAAATCTGGAGGGGAGGATTTCCAGCCCTCCACTCCCATCCCTTTCAGTGAAATGTTTTAGATAACCGGGAGTGGACATAGCAGCAAACTGAACCATGGAAGTGGAAGTTAATCAGAGGATGAGGGAGGGGGTGAAGGTTCTGGAAGCAATGAAAAATGTGTGAAAAGAAAAAATGTTACCTGAGAGGGCAAAGTTGTGCATTTTTTAAGCAACAGTGCCCCAACAATATCATGTGGACATGAGGCAAAGGCTATGGATAATCTTAAGATAATATTGGAAAATCTCTCATAATGCTTCCCCAAGCCAATGATTATCAATGATGATCAAAATGTAATCATATATAAAATTAATTACAAACCATAATACCCCCAGCAACATTAAACCCCAGAATCGTATTCACTGAGAAAAATAATACTTAAAATGAAGTTTTCAATCAAACTTAATGTCAGAAAAATTGAAAAAATTGCAGGTATTTTTCTAGGACAAAAAATGTTTTTCTGAAGTTCAAATATAACATAATGAAATGCTTCTATACTTGAAATAATCTTGGAAAATATCTCATAATACTTCCCTAAGCCTACAGATACTCACATTAAACACAAAGCAAATGATCAATAAAATTCAATCATTTAAAGACTCAATTACATGACTTAATGATCCTGTAAACAACATTTCAAACCCAGATTCATATTCAGCATGAAAAATAGTCCTTCCATTGAGTTTTCAAGCAAATCTATCGAAATCAGAAAAATAGCAAAAATTGCAGGTAATAGTTCTCTGTATCTTTAAGCCCAATAAAAACTTTTGTTTTAAGTGATTTATAACATAAATGCTTTTACACTTAAAATAACACTATAAAATATCTCATAATACTTCCCTGAGCCAACTCACTTAATCCAAGTTGAATGATGATTAAAATGTAATAATTTTTTGATTTAATCACAGGCCAAACAATATTTCAATACCAGTATTGCATTCACCATGGAAAATAGTACTTTCCTCAGGTTTTGAAGCAAATCGAATGACCTCAGAAAAATAGCAAAATTTGCAGGGTATTTTTACCCCAAAAACTATTTGTTTTAGAATTGAAATATAACTTAACAAAATGCTTCCATACTTGAAATAATCATGGAAATATTCTCAAACTCCTCTGAACTGACAAATACTCACTAAATATGAGGCAAAAGATTATCAAAATATAATAATTCAAACACTTAATAACAGGACTTTATGACCAAGGAAACAGTATTTCAAATCCAGATTTGTATGCAGCAGGAAAAATAGTCCTAATACTGAGCCTTTCATGCAAATCTACTAACCTTAGATAAATAACGAAAACTGCAGGTATTGCAGGGTATTCTCTAGTGCAAAAAAATTTTTTGTTTTAAACTTGAAATATAACTTAATTACAACAGCAAATATTCCAGGTATTTTACAGGGTAATTTTTCAGCCCAAAAAACTTGAAATAATCATGGAAAGTAACTGATAATACTTCCCTGATCTGACAGACACTCGCTAAATGCAAAGTGAATGGTAATTAAAATGTAATAATCTATAGACTCATTACAGGACTTAATGACCTCTTCCCACCAACAATATTTCAAACCTAGATTAGTGTTTGGCAAGAAAAGAGTTCTTATACTGAGGTTTTAAAGTAAATCTATTCATTTCATAGGAGAAAAACTGCAGGTTTTGGGTTTCTTTTTAGAGCCAAACACCTTGTTGTTTTAAAGTGTGAAGACTCAACAATGCATTCATCCACATCCTTCAATTTTGCTACTTCTTTCACTTGATCTGCATCTCATCTTTACACATCTTCCTCAATAAACTTGGACAGGGTATCTCAGTGGGGTAGATGAAATCTAATCCAGTTTAATACCTCCAAGACCCAGCTTCTGCCCAACTCTCTATCTGAAACTCCTCACAACTTTCGTCTCTCCTTGGAAGGTTTTGTAATTTCACTGCTTGACTCAATGAACATAATTGGTATTATTGTAACATCCATTCTTTCTTGGAAACCCCCACATTACAGAAATATCTAAGTCTACCTCTAAGAAGCTGAGTGTCCTATTTAGATGTCGAAGCTTTTTTCTTCTGAGCAGTTGTTCCATTTATACAAAAGACTGATTTGTCCTTGTATGGAGTACTGCTCTCACATCTGGGGTGGTTCTCCATCTGCATCCTTACTTGACACAGTTGAAAGCGGTCCAACTTATAATCTCTCCAGGCTAACTTCCAAACTTGAACCTCTTTCTCTACAATGCAATGCTGGTGAACTTTTTTTTCCCCTCTTCTATTAGTATTACTCTGGTTTTTGCTACTAAGAGCTGGCTGCTCGTGTGCCCCCACCACTAGCTAAACCATGCAATACTGCTGAGTAACCCTGATTGCTCTGAGGGCATTGGTATATCAAGTGTAGTCTGTTCTGATGACTGATGCTTCACCTACACCGTGAAGCTTTGGAACTCATTATCTTCTAATGTCTCTCTCAGTAACTATGATTTGGCACATTCTTAAAGACATGTTTTCCACTTCCTCCCAAATTCATAAATACTTTCCTTTGTCTATTGTGTTCCCTTTTATTATCATCTCTAGATTTCACTTAAGGCACGGCCTTGCAGTGGATTTTTGTCTGTGACTAGTCTCCAACCAAAACAAAAAAAAATCTATAAACTAAAATTGCCTTTTCGATATGGCTGAATAAAACAAAATGCCCAAAATCACTCTGCACAAATGACAATGTATTATCTAAATACTAAATCTTAACACTGCAGATCAAAATCCCTCAATAATGAAAGCTAATAAAATTGATGCGGAGCTATTCTTAACAATTACCTAAAAATCCATTATAATAATTGTAATACGATGCTAAATTGATAAATAACCCTTAAAAATTCTAAGTTATGTATTACGTGACAAGCATATAGCACTTTCTAAGAAATCCACATTAACAATCATCATACTATCACTGCTATGAGGTGCTGGCTCAAAAGGCGGTCTGCCTTCTACTAGAAAAGGATTTCCAATGCAAACCTTCTTCCATAAAAATCATGTGTCCGTCCTACTAAGACGTATGGCATGTTGATATGTAGTTTCACTTGTCTTCGGCAAGTTCCTCAGGTTACTATGGGAGTCATACACTGTCCACGAGCATACAAACTTCGAAGCAGGGCAACACACTAGAAAACAAGTACATATATGTAAATATATCTGTGATTATGTCCTTAATTAATTACACGACAATATAAACAAATATATTTTTCATATTCATATGCAGTAATAGAAAAATCATTTACCTCATCGACCTCTGTTTCTTGACATGATAAGTATATTTATAAGATGATACACCTTTCGTTTGTCGTCTGCAATGTTTACATCAGCTGTGACCTGTACGAGGAACCCCTGGAACGGTGCAGTTGGTCTCTTCGTACGAGACTATGCTACAGTATTTGTACTCTTTTGTACACCTAATTTTGTGTGGACTTGACCTGTAGTAGACGCTTATTCTCAATTTCTCAATATACTACAATTCAGAGCAGAATTATGTGCTACAATTGAAGCTTTGGTTAATGAAAGAAATACAATAGCAGCAAACAAGAGGAATGCATTTGGTCCGGAATCGAGTCAATTAAGTAAAAGGCCTTACATAGGATGCGTTACATTTATACAATGCTGCCGACCACTACGTTTTTGTCGTATTTATTACTATTTTGAGATTAATACGGCAGTATGATTTTTCTTAGTGATTCTTTTTTTTTTTTAAATTCTGGTCGTATGTTATTGTACGCATATATGTATGTAATGTATGGGAAGTATGTCCATATATGTATGCCCTGTTCACTATATAGTGTACCCATCGCGCATGCAAGTACTTATTCAGCGTACAAAATAAGTCGGACATCGGTCAATTTCCGACTTTCGCGGAAATGACCGCACATAAAGGCACAAAATTATCATGTATATAGAAGTGCATAAGAAATTACTAGTTCCCTTCCATCTATTGCTATTCTTCAAAGTAGAAAAAGTTAATTTACTAATTTTCTGGCAATGACAGATGAGTAACACGGGAAACTTTGCTAGAAAAATCAAATCCTCAACGCTAAAGTTACTGAAGCAGATAGAGGAGCTTGAACTTGAATTTTCTTACCAGGTAGATCGTTTTGAAGGTGTATTTCTTGTCCAAAGATCTGATAAGTTGTGGGTGGCCATTTCAAAACAGAGAAAAGTCTTCTTTTAAGGAAAAGTATGTACATCTTCCCAGAATCATGTTTGCTTTCCAGTCAGTTGCTCACAGCAATGCAAAAATGAGAGAATTTTCCGTCTGGTAAGTAAAAATTCCAGTGAATTTCGCCTGAGTCTTGGCACGCAAACATTATCAGATTTTCTAACACAGAAAGTGTATAGCTAGGCTGAAAAGAAGTGCAGCCTGAAGTTTGGGTTTGCATTTCTTTACTCAAAATTCTTTATTTTTGCCATTTGTGTTCTTTTTATTTTTTTTTGGAAAAGGTTGGGAGCTCTGTTTATACGATATGACTGGTATGTCATGCTGCGTAAATAGAACAGGTATGCTAATGAGCTCATCCATTTACAAAGAATAAGAACGACGTGATGTCTATCTTACTAAGAAATCGGCTATAGATTTGAACTTGCACTTTTCAGCGCTCCTGATATATGGCCCTTACAAAAAAGAAAGAAATACATAATATGCAATTATATTCTCCCAAATCTAACCAGTTCATTAGCTCAACGAGAGAATTTCTTTGGTGTAAAATGATTTTATATTTCATGGGATCACCTAAGATCCGCCCCATCGCTTCCCTTGGGAGCAACATATTAAAGCCAATCCATTCTTGATAGTTTCCATGATGGAAGAAAAAAAAAATGAGACTACCTACGAAATAACTTATTTTGCCAAATAACCTAGCATCCCAAACACATATATAGTGATTAGCTCCTTACAAAAAAAAATATTTGCATCTGTAATTCTGTCAGGCGGCTTCTGCATTATCTTGATGTTCGGCATTTTGGTCTACGTGAAGAAGACTCCACCTCACAAGGTTCATTCTTTATCCTAAGCGAACTATGACTTCGAATGGTACTAATTTGTGAGTCTCGGCCTGTAAGTTACCTTAGAGAATAATTTCAAACTTTCCTTTCATCTTGGGAGCAATGTCTTGTTTGGTTCAGCGCATCCCTACGTAGACCGCTCCATTCCAACTAACAATATATTAGCACATCAATCTTACTTCTATCACCATAGTCTTCAAAGTCCTCCTCAATTTTCACTTTTTATTCTTATTTCCTTCCTTTAGAAAACAAATACTGTTTACACAGTGCAACGTCAACTGGTGGTCTTACCTTTGTGTATCACATTTAGTCCTTCTCTCTCAAGCGCTTAGTGAATCTTTGGTTTCGGCTCTCAACATCTCTATATCATTTGATGAGATGTGCCGCAAGTCGTTCGCAACTGGACTTCCTTCTTTTGGTTATCGCGCTTCTCCGACGCGTGGTTTTCATTCCAGTTGTTCCACTGCAGTAGTCGTTCACAACGCGGGATCTCCCCCTTTCCCTAACCTTAGGGCTTTGTCGTATTGCTTAGCCTTGTTCTTCTCTTCATTAGCGATCTTTCTTCGTCCTACATCTCTATTCATTCCTACACCGATGATTCAACTTTACAGTTCAACCCATTCTCTCTCCCCCTCCTCATTCCGATACTCCTATTGTTCTCGATTCAAAACTAAGGAATGATGTGGAACGGCTGGTTAAATTCAATGGTGACAGACTGCACTTTCAATCCGTATCCCTTTCTACATCGCACTCATTTCCTATCATTCAATTTCAATACATTTCATTCCATCCCAGCAATAACATAAAAATGTTGAGCATAGCCACACCATTCACTTTACCCCCCAAAACCCACATAATGAACATCGTAAAGTCAGTTCCCTAAAATCTGGGGGGATTTGCAGTGGTGCAGAAATGGTCTTTCATGTGAGCATCAATTCAATATCTATAGGACCCTCCATCTACACCATATCTGGGATGGTCCTTCTACATCTCTTGGCAAATAAAGAATAAAATTACTTGCACCTATCAACAATCCGATTATTCATGTATCTATAATCGTCTCTTTCCGTCTGTCATGGCTGCTTCCCTCTGTTCTACAGGTATTATTTCATTCACTGCTCTATGAGCTGTCTACGTGTGCCCTAAGCCACACGAAATAGACCTACGGCACTCGCCTGGCTGCTGCTTCCCATAGCTTGTGTGTATGTGGACCAGCAACAGAAAGATTGAGCGCCAGGAAACCATCTTTCCGCATACATCGCTTGTTTTTATCCTCCTCCTATAACCAACCTTTCCACCTTAAAGAGCTGGGTCTATAAACTCCGGAGGAGCTCAAACTTACCTTTCATGCAACCTCTCCTCCTACATCTATTACCGCACTTCTCATCCGAGATGGGTACAACAGTTGATTTTTGCCTGTGCCAAGTCAGTTTACATATATATACATGTTGTTCGCTGATGATACAGCGCTGGTGGCTGATTCATGTGAGAAACTGCAGAAGCTGGTGACTGAGTTTGGTAAAGTGTGTGAAAGAAGAAAGTTAAGAGTAAATGTGAATAAGAGCAAGGTTATTAGGTACAGTAGGGTTGAGGGTCAATTCAATTGGGAGGTGAGTTTTAATGGAGAAAAACTGGAGGAAGTGAAGTGTTTTAGATATCTGGGAGTGGATCTGGCAGCGGATGGAACCATGGAAGCGGAAGTGGATCATAGGGTGGGGGAGGGGGCGAAAATTCTGGGAGCCTTGAAGAATGTGTGGAAGTCGAGAACATTATCTCGGAAAGCAAAAATGGGTATGTTTGAAGGAATAGTGGTTCCAACAATGTTGTATGGTTGCGAGGCGTGGACTATGGATAGAGTTGTGCGCAGGAGGATGGATGTGCTGGAAATGAGATGTTTGAGGACAATGTGTGGTGTGAGATGGTTTGATCGAGTAAGTAACGTAAGGGTAAGAGAGATGTGTGGAAATAAAAAGAGCGTGGTTGAGAGAGCAGAAGAGGGTGTTTTGAAATGGTTTGGTCACATGGAGAGAATGAGTGAGGAAAGATTGACCAAGAGGATATATGTGTCGGAGGTGGAGGGAACGAGGAGAAGAGGGAGACCAAATTGGAGGTGGAAAGATGGAGTGAAAAAGATTTTGTGTGATCGGGGCCTGAACATGCAGGAGGGTGAAAGGAGGGCAAAGAATAGAGTGAATTGGAGCGATGTGGTATACCGGGGTTGACGTGCTGTCAGTGGATTGAATCAAGGCATGTGTATGGGGTTGGGTTGGGCCATTTCTTTCGTCTGTTTCCTTGCGCTACCTCGCAAACGCAGGAGACAGCGACAAAGCAAAAAAAAAAAAAAAAAAAAAAAAAAAAATGTATATATATATATATATATATATATATATATATAATTTTTTTTTTTTTTTTTTATACTTTGTCGCTGTTTATATATATATATAAACTTGCTTCCTGCACCAGGAGACATTTCTGTATGAAACGCCCGCAGCGCTCAGAAAGCACACCACATCCACTCGGTGGGACCATGGGTCATAAAGTGTAGTGATGTGAGTGTGTACCTATGTGAGCGAAAGGTGCATCTGAACAGCAACTAAAAAACCTCGGCAGTGCTGGGACTTGTTACAAGTATTATACTACTTCACTGTAAACCTCGGCACTGCCGGGACTTGTTACAAGTGTTATACTAGTTCACTGTAAACCTCGGCAGTGTCGGGACTTGTTATAAGCGCTATACTAGTTCACTGTAAACCTTGGCCCCTTTGTTGTTAGGTATGTCAAGGAAAACGTCAGCCTCATAGGTCAAATGACAAGCGTCAAGCCTAGGAAGAGAGGCCCACGACCGTTGTTCCCCTCTACACCAAAGCCTTGACAAAGTGTACTTACGGCGTCTGGCCAGGCACTGAGGTGAGCAAGTACATGACAAAGGCGCTTCTTCGTCACCGGGTCTACCGAGGGTGAGGTACACATGTATGAAAAACGTTTGGAAGGTTAGTAACGGTTCGTATCCTGGTTCCTGGAGATCACTGTTGTTGTTGCCCTGTGGTAATTTGGTGAAAGAAATGAACTGTGTTTACAACTGGGGAATCATTTACTCTGTTCTAGTTGCTCTGTTGTGTTCAGAATGTTTTTATTGGTGTGGGGGGGGGGGGCTCCTGTATCTTTAAAAGTGTGAGGATATCTCTACTTAGAGGCAAAGCTTGTGCTTTGTCTTGCACGTTCTTTACGATACTGAAGTGTGTACTGTTGAGAAAATGAAAGAAAGGATGCTCTAAGGTAGGGTAGACTATTGCTTTTCTTCTTGTAGCCTATCTAACACCTCTGCTCTTCTCATAAGTTGTCATCTTTCATACCAAACCCGTCTTTTCTGTTCACATATGAGTTGTTTAGGTCTTTTGAACTCTGCTAAGGATCTCTGTCAATGACATTTGCCTTTGTCTGCTCGCTAATATATCTGCAGATATCTCCACTGTAGGGGCGATAGAAACCTAACTTCAGCTGATCTGCGAACATCATTACTCTGGTGTTACCAGACCGTCCTATCACCCACTTGTTGGTTAACTACCTTGTTTGTTACGGTAACCACATACCTGTTGGTTACGTTAACCATCCACTTGTTATTCACATTACCCACCCACTTGTATAACGTCTTGCCAGTGGACAACTAAAAACAAACGTTGCCGCTGGCAATACTACGTTAGCTGCGGAGTCAAACTTCGTTAAACAACTCCCTTTTCGAGTGTGACTTCAAGCTTGGATGAAGCAAGAGTTGGGGGGGGGGGGGGTAATGTTAGTCTCGGTCCCTCCCTGACTGATATAACCATTAAACACTGGTGGGTAACTAACGCTTCCTGGAAACACGTGCATATATTAATATCTAAAACTACCACTAAGAGCTAGGTCAATACTCCCGAAACAAATTCACGATTTATCTGTTGCAGTGTCATTTATCAGCCTCTCTTCACAAAGGGGTATATTTACACATCACATTGGGTCTCTCGGAATGAGGAGTTACATTAAATCTCCTGTGCTTGGAATATTCCTTCACACTGAAGTCTAGCTGTTTCTACAACCCAAATCAAGGGGGTTTAATCATCAGGTCAGGAGTTTCTTTAAGTAAGTACTTTTATCACCTGTGACCAGACTGAGTCAATCAATTGCTCCTCCCTTGGCTTATCTATACCTAGGGCTGAACACTGTTATCGGGGCCACATTCCTCGACAACTGATCAACTACAATGTTCTGTTTTCCAGCTATGTTCTCTGCAGTTGAACTGAAATCCTGTATAGTTCATGACCATCTAGCAAACCTTCCTGTAGGTCTTCGATTTCGGAATAGCCCTACTACGGGTTGGTGATCAGTAAACACGTGAACTGGGAAGCGGTAGATAAGATCCTAAAAATGCTTCTTGCTCTGCAACCGTGTAATTTTTCTCTGCTTCCTTCAGCGTTCTGCTGCCGTAAGCTATGGGATGTAGTCGTCCCGCTATTCTCTCCATGAGGGCAGCTCCCACCCCTTTTGAACTCGCTTCAGTAACTAAAGAGAATGGTTGCTGAAAATCAGGAAATATTAAGAAACGTGCAGAAGTGACCGCTTGCTTTAATGCGTCCACTGCTTATCGCTACGCTTTCCGCCAATGGAAAGTAAACATTCTTCCTTTGCAATTCTGTTGGAGGTGAGGCGATAGTACTAAATAGCTTCACAAAACTCCTGCATTCCTGGGTGTGGGAAATTGTGCCTCAGCTATAACCTTTATCATTATCTAGGGAAACTCCTCTCTCATTTACTACATGTTCTAAATATTTCATTCTGGTGCTAGAAAATCTACATTTTGACGATTTCATCTTTAAATTCGCCAAATGTAACTTATTCAAAGCTTCCTCTAAGTTTCACATCCTTACTAATAATCATGTCATCAAGGTAGACCATAAGAGTCTAGCCAATCAAGTTTCTAAAAGTCATTGTCATGTCTTGGTAAGGGTATGGGCAATAACCTTGGTCCAAAAGGCATCCTTGTCAACTCCCAGTGACCTGTAAGGTGCTGAATGCAGCCATTGGTTTACTGGCATCAGTCACTGGTGTCTGCTCAAAATCGTGTAACAAATCTATTTCTTTTTTTATTATTATACTTTGTCGCTGTCTCCCGCGTTTGCGAGGTAGCGCAAGGAAACAGACGAAATCTACGGTGGAAAATACTTTATTATCCCCTAATTGTTGAGGAAGTTCATATAGCACAGGTAAAGGAAATCTATCTAGGATAGTAACCTAATTTAACTGCCTATAGTCTATCAAAGCCCTCCAAGTCCCATCCTTCTTTGGTACTACGATAAGTGAGGTGTTCCAAGGAAAGCCACAAGGCTGAATTACGCCCTGTTGTAACGTCTCATTCACAAATTCATCTGCTGTCTGTCTGAGGGAGTCTATAGGCGGGAAAATAGATTGGGCATGCACCAGATTGTAGGGGTATAGGGTTATTCCTAAATGCTCCTCTTCTAAAGCCACTGTATTCCTGTAACCATTCACTAAGTCTACTAGTGTAGAGGTAAGTTAACTGCATTCAAGTCATCTTTAGTTTATAGAAGGCTGGGACTGTTCTCTCTGACCGGTGCTTGGAATATGGAAAAGTCGACAAGGTACGTTCCGCTTGTCAAAGAGAAGGTCCTATTGCAGTCTACTGGCCAAGTAACAGGACAGAGAGGAGTCCCATCACTCGTCACATGGAGCGTCGGGTCTACTAAGATTCCCTTTAATCCGACTGAGTCCGGTTCTAAAACGCAGCACAATGGATCTGAAGCGTGCGGCGCAGCTCCTCTTATCTCCACTTTCGTATGACTATGAGAACTTTATATTACGTCATATGAATCTCCTTCAGCGTCTCCAGATGATGAAAATCTATCTCGGGCCCCCTAGACACACTGAAATCAGTAGGGCAACTTTGCTCATGCGATGTGCTAGAGTACAAATGACCTTGATGTGCGTTATCCCGCTGGTTGCTGAGGGGGGAACTCAAGAAAAGTTTATAGGGCAAATAAGTTCTTGATAATGTACCACATTGGTTAACTTTGATGCCTTACATCCCTGAACTACTACTACCCACTCACGTGGCTTGCATTCCACCTTATATTCACGCGTGGCAGCGACACCCGTCAGCACATCTCTAAATCTAACCTAGTGAACAAGGCGGCATTGCAGTCTTGCAGTTCTAACATGAGTTGTAATACTGATGATAAATTTCCTCATATCTTTAATGGCTGTCCGGACACGCTAGTTACACCATAAGTTCCTACGTCACATTCTTGTACCGATTTCTCTGGCAGTCTTTTAAAACAATCTATAAAATCAAATCGGTTTCTGCTCTAGTGTCCACACAAACCTTACTCTTATCCCATTAAGTTATACTATAATCAATGGCCCTGTAGTCCCATTAACAAGTAAACTATGACACTCGTCATTTACACCCTGATCTAAAACTGTACGAGATTTAACTAGATTTTTTTTTTTCGAACTAAAAGAACTTAACTGTTTGTTGTCAGTTGGTCGTGAAATTTAGTTACTAGGTCGGTTGAACGTTCTGGCTGGCTGCAAACTTCCCACGAATTCAGCTGGGCTGACGCTGTCTCACGTACCTTGGTAAATTTCCGTGAATTCGAGCGTGCTTGGAGCTGTCTGCAGTCTCTTGTGTTGTGAGTTGTCTTGAGGTTTGGACAAGCAGATCTGTAATGTCCTGTCCGTGCCTTTTTCGTTGTTGTTGATGGTGTTGCTAGGTCAGAGTCAAGGCATACTGTTTTTGGTCACTGGAACAAGGCGATTATTTACAGCAAATGAGAGACTGAGTTCACTTCTAACAGCAGTTAACCTTATCTCACTTTCTTTAACTCTCGTATCCTGTCTGCTGTAACCACGTTAACACCTGGCGTATCAGAGTACATACACTCACTGCATTATTAACACGTCCTATATTCTTCACGTGTCTCTCTTCGTTCCTGCTACATGTTTTACCACAACCAATTTGACATTTTTTTCCCGTCACATTTGCAAACTTTACAAAGGAGATGTAGCTGTCCATTACGACCATAGGTTAAGCACAGTTTACATTTGAGGATCATTTTCCCATTTTTCTATATTCTTCTGAGCATAGGCTTGACGACTGCGCTGAGCAGGAGGGGAAGTCTATGAAGTGGTCAGGTAAAAAAGTCTATGAAGTGGTCAGTTCTTTCACTTCTTGGATACGTGGACACTCAAGGTCAACTGAGGTGGTCTAGTGGTTGGGCAAGGGTGAGTATATGGGGGACACGTACCGAACACACTGTGGACAAAGCTCGGACGGGACGTCATATTTTTTTGTGGACAAAGCTCGGATGGGGACGTCATATCTTTTTTCTTGTAACAGGTTGGTTAGAACAGATGTAGAAGAGATGGGACAGGGGAAGGAATACTTTGAAATACAGGAGAAGATTGATGTGTGTACAGGAGGATGACGGTATAAGGTGTTTGATGTTTGTGAGGGATTATGTAAACCCCGGCAGACTGAGGATGTGTGTTTTATCATTGTACCTTTGGTGATATGGAGGAGTTTCACTAAGCTCATCTAATACACTGTTCACGGTGTGTGTGCACTGATGGAGACTGGAGCCTCCCTGAGTGCTTTGAGGCTTGGAGGGAACCAAGGGCGCACCATGTCTGTACTGTGGTCCAGATCTCGGGTTTGACTGTGGTTTGTATCATCGTTGTCTTCAGGATTCTGCCATACTCTGTGGGCTGCTTCTCTCGGGTATGAACCAACTGGTTTAATCTTTCGTCGTTCTTGCTGTTCTACTGTGATTTCAAGAGTAGGAACATTTTTAATTTGTGACGAATCGTAAGTCCTTATTTTGTATCCTCTGTAACTTCAACATGCGTGATTTGGAGGCGAGGTACGTTGGTGTGGGTGGGTAAGTTGGGACATAGTATTATTACCATGGCTTTGATCCTGCAGCCCTTCTTTCGCGCTATCATATTACCTTCTCTGGTTAGTTATGTCGTTGGGTTTTATTCTTCTGGTGCCACTAAACTGCTTCATGTTTACTGTTATTTTCTAGTCCCTTTCGGTGTTGCTCGACTCTGGTCGCTTCTGACAACTGAATATATGAATACAACTGAATTCAAGCAGCAACACACCACTGGGTCCTAACGAGGCTCTCTGTGATAGTGGAAGAGAACAGAAATTTACAGACTGCGGCGTCGGGCAACCGGGTCAAGTATGGAAGTTAGCCTGGGAGAGTTGATGATGTGTCGGACTGCTTCTTTCGAGTTAACTCAGTCAAATCAAGAAGCAGAGCGAGAGCCACCCCAGACGTGAGAGCAGTCCTCCATGCAAGGAAGGATCAATCTTTTGTACAATCGGAACAACTATTCTGTAGAAAAGAAATTCTGACAATTTGGTATGTTTAGGGATTCCCAGTTTCTTGGAGGCAGATTTGGCAATTACCGTAACTTTAACACCAAATATGCTGAGTGAGACAAGAGTTGAAATTACACAAATGTTAGAGGACAGAGGAAAACTTACACGGATTTCCAGTGAATATTTCAAATTCAGATTTCTCGAAATAAAAGAAGGAAACCCCGTTTAAAATCTACCGTATTCGTTCACAAACAGTCTTAAATCTACACGTACGTGCCATGCCGATGCACCAAGTCTATATACGATTGATAACAAACAGTTATCAATGAATATGCTTAAACAACAACAACAATAACAATATGCAGTCCACAGCTGGCTGGCTACACTGGCTAACAAGTGTCACACTGTCGTGTCTGAGGAATCGAGTGTGCAAGAACATCAGGAGTGGGAAACATGAGTTCATTTTCCTTGCACTCAACAACAACATGATGATGGTGCATCCTAATGTCTGGCACCAAACCCCAAGGACACTGTATAATGAGACTTGTGTGTTCTCTGTGAGAGAGATAAGTACCCCATCGTCTCCACTGTATTAACAGGATGTTCCACAGTATAATTAATTCCCAGCAGTTCACATTCATGATATTCTAAGAGTTTACCACGGAAAATATACGTACACTCACGTTCTTCAGTGAATTCCAAACACACCCAGCTCTCCCAGACGGCTGACGAAAAGCTTCTTTCTTTGCTTTTGTTTGTCATGTTCTTACTGGCTCCGTTTGGTATCATGACTCTATGCGGGCTGGGTACGTACGTGCTTGACTGCCAAAATCAGACTGACTGGTTTTCTTAAGCTACCCATCACAGATACAAGCAGATTTTACACACAAACACACACAAAAAAAGATTAATACAAAATGTTTCCTTTCTTCTGCCTCGGGAGCTCTGCTGGGAGGACGTGGGTCCTCTCTATCTATCCCTGACGTCAGGACCAGTGAGACGACAGCCCAGCCACTAAGCCACCACCAAGACCACAGTGTACCGTCATGTACGGGAAAGTTTTCCTCTACTTCCATCTACATCTGCCTAAACCTTCACTATATATATATATATATATATATATATATATATATATATATATATATATATATATATATATATATATATATATCGTGTCATTCTTCATCACGGTGCCGCTGGGTAGGCACTACCCACAGAAGTACATGCTGTGGTCGCTGTTTCGTTGAGGATTCTGTTTGTTAACGAGACCTGACGCAGCATACAAAGCCTGTCTCCTCTACGTGCACCGAGGTAACGTGGATGGTGGGAGGAGGACTGAACAAAGCGACACACTGAGAAATTGGGGCAGCGCTACAAGCCTTCACTGCAGATGACCTTATACTGAGGGACGAGATACAGCGCCTCCTCGGACCAGGTCTACACCTCCCTCGCTCACGATGCGTAAAGCCAAGGCTGAAAATCTACAAAAGAAAACAACTCCAAAATACCTCACTGATAATGGAATGAGAGACCCAATGACTCACTCTGCAGGTAAGGGATAAATGAGAAACGTTGTGTTAAATCGGGATGAATACATGAAAGATTTGGCATAAAAGAGTGACTTTTAAAGAAAATAAGCCACGGGAACATTGCTCAACAGTACAATGACATCGTAATACTCCTATAAAATGTGACCTATACGAAGAAAAAGCTGTTCTGGCCTCCATCACAAGGTAGCTACTGTGGGCAGCACAGGTCGGAACAAAATGTCGAACGCCTCCTGGCAAACCCCAACGTAAATTACCCAGTCACAAACAGCACAACCCTGGATCTACCGGTAACACGTGTCTCATGTATGTAAGACAGTCACTACCTCGTGTACCAATATATTCCCCCCAAAGCCTATGCACCTGATCACGAGAAAAATATCAAAATAAGTTCATAGATTACATCTCCAGTACCAAGATTATGAGCCCACTAATGTACAAACTTTTAACGTTAACCGGGAGACTTCTATGTACAGCTTTAACATTTTCAAGCAGAGTGAGCTAACTAAAGGGACGTCACCATAGGCCACATCAGTACTATGATGACCCTGAACTGAAACAGCTCAAATGTATAGCGAGGCAAATAGATGAAGGATATAGACAACATCAAACAACCAAGACGCTGGAACAATTTCAAACATCTCTTGCATCAGCCAGAGAACAGACGACTAAACCTCACACTAAATGAATGAGATCAGTTTGCTGGTGGAATAAGCCAAACCTGGAAAGATATCAAAAAGAATCACTAGAGAGAATAACACACAAGTATCTCGTCCCAACCCGATGCAAAAGGGTAACGAATCTCTCACGAAATGGTCTCATCCCCCTGGCTGTGACATGCTGCCGCCTGAGACTCAAAACGTTTTGTACAACAAGTCCAAAGACAGAGAAGATCATGCTACACAGGCAACACTATGAACGTGATGTGCCGTTTGTGGAGTCTGAACTCAGACGTAGCCTTTACCAGGGGCAAGTGCAATGCCCCTGGTGAGGATGGTATCTCTTACGACATCATTAGACTTCAAAAGACATGAATATGGTAACCCATTATCTAAGTTGTATAATGCGAGTTATGCCACGCGTCATTTACCCTCCTCATGGACGGACAGCCTTATTGTACCAACACCTAAACACAATCAACCTGGTCGAGTTTTGCCCCATTCTCCTGACGAGTTGCCTGTGCACAACTTATGAGAGGAAGGTGCTCAACAGACGACTGCATGTATCACAATATTAATGGTCTCACACATGGTAAAAGTGTACACAACTGTATCCCAACTTTCCTAACAGTTCGTGGTGACAGAGGGCATTAATACACACATTTCTTGACCCAAAACTTGCATCTGATATTGCTGATAGGTAATATCTGCTTTGTTGCTTCAAGGTTACAAAAATGAAGTTAAAAGACATGCTGCTTGGCACTCCTCAAGGTAGAGTCCTTAGCCCTACCTTGTTCAATCTTACTCATCAATACATTGTTGAAGTCAATTCCAGAAAGCCCCAGGAATATCACTATTAGTTATGATGATGATGATAGTCTTGTACCCACCAAAACATATCGTGAAATGCAAACTGTTTTTAACTGTACACACACAGTCTGTGAGGGCATTTCAGCACATAAAAAACCAAGGTTCTCAATAATTGGTAACGGTAAGAGCGGACCATTCAAAGTGAAAACATAGAAAACCCACTGAGTATGTCTCCTCCTTTAATCATCATGATGTCTCAATCCCATGTGCTGCAGCTGGCGTGCAAAAATGAAGTCGACAATGTACAGATAGACCCAGAACCCTTAGAGTTATTGCAGTGTACAATCCTAGTTATGGTGCAAATGTTAGAATGGTTAAAATTGTGCATTAGGCTTGTACCAGGTTTCTAATAGATGGCCAAGCACCAGCTTTATCCCTGCATAACAGCAAAGGCATTAATGGACTCCAAAAATAATGTAAAATGAAGCCTTAAGAATCATACTTGGTTGCCTGAGGACTACTAAAGTACTCAATATGCGGCAAGAATGTGGTATTCCCAACATCAAGGAGAGAATACATGAAATCAGTCTTATGAACTAACTGAAACTTCTGCCTGATAAGTCTACAGCATTGTCTTTAAAGCAATGGTAAACCAAATATGCCATGGCGCAAATGAGTTTAAATGGATCAAAAGAAAAGCCAACCATATGATAATGTCTGGAGTACATGATCTGCATGAAATTAAGAAGTAGCAACATTTCCTGCCTCCCAGGCAAATAATTCCCTTGATCCATACACCTACGTATGCAGCATTAGTACAGTGTTTGACAACTTTCGAAAAACACTGGTAATCACGGGAGTTATATATCCAGAATAGGTGTACTCTGAGGCGGAGTTCAGGACTAAGTCACGTATCTTAACTTTAGGCGTGGGTAAGCATCTAAGTAGTGTACAGATTGAGTTTTATATACAATCATCTTGATATGTTTGTTATTCATGTACACAACTCTGCTAATACGTGCACGTCATCTCATCTCTAACAAAGCCATCGCTACGGCGGACACGCCTGGCCAATTTGTGAGTTAGAATCCTAACTCAAATGTTCGCTGCGAAATGTATGGCGGTAAAGCATCAGCTGGATTATGTTTTGGTATATCTTCTTGGCACACAAGAAGCGCACATCACGGGTCTTATGAGCTAGCAACACTGATAACAGTCTTAATGGCTGAGTCAAGGTCTACGACCTACATTCTAAGAATCTAGATCATAAGTGCCACAGCTTCCTAGACTCATACAAGTCTCACCCGATCATCGAACCTCACATGGACCGCTTTGGAAGGCTGCCCTCTCATATAGCCCGCAGGAGACGATGGGGATATCTGCAGTGATTGTCTATTGTTGTGACGAATTACAGCTCGTCTTATACTTTCTCCCATCGTGGAACGTGAGTTCCTTCCATCCCTATGAGACACCTGGAGCACTCAACACCACAAGTCGATACCTTGGGTCATGAAGTGTAGCGATGCCAGTCTGAGTGCAGAAAGTGCAAGGCAACAGAGAAGCGAGCGCTTGCTGTCTTCTGTATGGTAGCTGCACCTTGAGCATGAAGGGTCGTGGTGGTAGTGCTGTAGCGATAGGTGATGTCCGGGGAGAGGACAGGAGAGTGCGACTCGTGTGTGTCTGGGGATTGTGGCCTCTGATGGGTGTATGTTTGGTGCGGGCTAGAGCTAGGGAATGAGTCGAGAGGTCGGCTGTTCTGTGCGTGCTTTAAGGCGCTACTCAGTACGTGTATGTTATTTCTGTTGAGGGTGGGGGTGAGCAGAGGTTACTGGAGTGTGATGCAGGGGGGTAAACCTTTGATTTCGACGTGCGAGTTGGTGATTGATTATGTAGGGTGGTTTGGGTGAGAGGAGTCTCATACTGTCGCACAGAAGTGGGCGCCGAGCATGGTAAAGTGTGACTTGTGTTTGGGAGATTCCGTGTTTCATCGTGATGGCGTCGAGTGTTTGGGTTGCTAAGCTGTTAGTGACTGATCTGGGTACATAATGTTGTGTAGTTGGCAGCTCTGTTTGTTATATTTGCTATTGAAAGGATGCAACCCTGTCCTCTCAACCAGGCCCAACGAACCATTCCGTGGCTTCCCTGAGCTGCTGCATTCATTCCCGCGCACGCCTTTCACCCTCTTGCAACTTCAGGCCCCCCCGAACACTCCTAATCTTTTTCACTTCATCCTTCCATTTCCTAGCTGGTCTCCTCCTTCTTGTCCCCTCCACTTCTAAAGATATCTTCTTTGTCGATCTCTGCTCACTCATTCTCTCCATATGTCCAAACCATTTACAGCACAACTTCTGCTCTCTTAATCATACTCTCCTTATTACCACACCTCTCTTATGTCATTACTTACGGGACCAACCCTCCTAGCGTCACATAGTGTCTTCAGACATATGATTTCCTACCCTCCTCCGGCCATTTTCATCTATAGCCCATAACTCGCATCCATACATAACATCGCTGGATGGCGTTATCGGGCTCAACCAACAAGACGTTACAACGCGTGAAAAGTCGCCTTTGGCGAGGCTGTATCACTAGGACCACAGGCTCGTTAAAGAACTCCTAAGGAGTCTATATTCCCCTGCTCCTGAAAGTGGTGCAGCCTTAAGAAAACGCACAATCTTCGGTATTAAGTGACATAAGACCAGAGACCGTGCGCTCCGTCCTTATGACACTCACACGACAACGACATCGCCAAGAAGAGAGACGTCCCGCTCGCAGGCTGGAGCGCCCAGGAGACACACACACCTCCGGGTACAACACCCACAGACATGACACCAGAGACCAGCAGATGATGATGATGATGATGATGAAGCAAGAAAAGACAAACTGAAGTACTCGAGGTATTTTACAACAAGGATATGGACCCATGAATCAATGGCGGAAGGTAATTATGCTAGGGTAGAGGAACAGCACCTTGGGGAATAATCTAGAAACCCCGCCAAGAAGAAGAGGACCTGACGTGAGTCACTGTGACATAAATATAAGATGACGTTGTCTAAACTAAGCAATCCTCTTACATTTACTTTGCAGTGACTTGTGTAAGAAGGTTGATGACCTGACACACCCGTAGTGACTTGAATGATGAACAGTAGGGTCGAGTTTTGTTACCCCGAGTGTCCTCGGACTCCACGTGGGATCCAATGCTACCCTCACCGTCCTCTGACTCCACGTGGAATCCAATGCTACCCTCACCGTCCTCTGACTCCACGTGGGATCCAATGCTACACTCACCGTCCTCTGACTCCACGTGGGATCCAATGCTACTCACACCGTCCTCTGACTCCACGTGGAATCCAATGCTACCCTCACCTTCATTTGTGATCTGTTACTATTTGCCTCTGAAGATGTGGTGAAATACACGAAAGCGCTTGAGCAAATTTTCCTGCTTTGATATTTCCTCGTAATCTACAAGTTTATCTGTGATCGTCACGTGTCTGCTTCGTGAATACATCATATATATATATATATATATATATATATATATATATATATATATATATATATATATATATAAACAGGACGAAGCAGGCTGGGAGATAAGGCGCTTGTGTGTGTGTGTGTGTGTAAACATTAGCCCGACCCTAGTAAGATATCGTCGCCAGGCTTATGGACCACCTCACCTCACTCACGCATCGAGAAATTACCGATAAGTATATTCTTGGAAAATTGTTTAGATAGTTGAGAATAAAACCTTAGATTGTAAAAAAGAAATTAAAGTGACTCAACGAAAATGAGTCAAGTGTGGAAAAGTGAAAAAGTGAATTAGCGGAGTAATTAACCAAGGAAACTGAAATAACTCCCTTGTTAAAACAATAATTGGCATTATACAGTACAGAGGGCCAGGGAGTATGCGACCACCTTGGAGACGATTTGCCCAGCCCGGAGGGAAAGGAGTGCGTATAACTTTAACGTCTACTATTATCCCGGTAAGCCATTGCTCGCTCCGTTGAACAGGATACATTTATAAAGCGTGTAAGGTTCGTCCCTCGTGTATGGGTAACGAGCCGATAATGTGTCTACAAGAGACACTGATAACTTCATTTCCAACGGGGAAAGTGTGAGGGTACGACAAGTTTAGGGCAGCATGCTAGCCAGCATGGCCCGAGAATGAACCTTAGCAACAGTGTGGGGATATAAACAGTGAGGTGCACCAAGGATGTATGTCGTGCGTGCAGCGCTGCCTGTGAATAGTGCACGTACAGGCCTACTTGACCTGGGGGACGTTGGTCGTCACTTGGCGAAGACTGTCGCACGTCCGGACCCCAGCGCAAGAAAAAAAGACCAACCATAAGCAAGGATTCCCACAAGCTCGGACCCCCCCCCGTGCACCATGCCGTCTACATAACTAAGATCTCAATCTTAGGACAGGTGTAACCAGCTGATGCTGCCTTAGGTGAACTCTAACCACCAGACACTGAGCAGGGCCGCAAGTCAATATTACGCTGGACAGCAGCAATCATAGTGTACTGCTTGTTTTTGAAGTGTTTAGGTTCATTCACTAAATTTCCCTTACACATGTGAATTAGAGTGTTTTAGTTAGCAGGTGTGTTCGGATGCATGCCACATCAAGTCTACAACAGTTATTAGGACCAGATATTAAATGTAAGAATATTCAGAAAAGTGAGTGGTCACAGAATGCTTAGCAGTCCATTGGTTTAGTTGGGTCATTAATGTTTTCATTAAGGGGTTTTGCTTAAACCATGGCTTAAATATATATATATATATATATATATATATATATATATATATATATATATATATATATTGTACATCGTGTGCGTACTTCTCTTATCTGTATATATTCTCGGGCTCAAGTAAAGTACTTCATCATTACACAAGTCACTCCTCACGTGCCTTCCCTTCCCTTCGTAAGTAAGATCCAGACAAGAAGATACATCTTCTTTCTGGGACAATTCAGAGTTCTTCTCACTGATTCTACAAGCGTGATATGTTTGATCCAGCAGTGACGAGGGTGGATATAAGGGCATTCTCTACATAAACTTCAACATTCAGGGTAAGAGAGGGCAAAAATATATGTGGAATATCATAGTCATTTTATTTGTTGAATAACAAGGACACATTGCAGTAAAGATCACATAAAACGTAATCATTAATGTACATAGTGCTATAGTATTATATAATACCCGTGCATCATTATCTGTTTGTAAGTACAAGTATTGCAGTAAACATTAAACTATCTCTCTCTCTATATAAATATATTTGTCATTTGTCATACGGTATCTACAATTTTCCCTTTAATCATGAGATCGCTTCATTATTTTCTAATACTATCACATGTATCATTCAGTACGATATCCTTGTAACATTTGTTAACAAGAGATAACCTCTAATTACGATAAATGAACGTAAAAATAAATATCAGGTAATATCTACGATGCTAAACATACAGAAATGCTAAAAGTCTGGTAATGTCAACAGAAACTTCCAACATCTGCAGTTGTCGTGAAAATCATCTTTACGCTAATGGATTAACATCACATGCTCAGGTACTTAATGTGGACCAGGCCAGCAGCAGGAGAGGGGGATGGTGTTACACACACACAGCAGCCGTACAGCCTGACTTCATCCACTTCCCTGTCCTGTCCCTCTGCCTCCCGGACCCGACTCCACCCAAACCAACGCACCTTCTCTTCTGCACTCATGTCAGCAGCAGACACTCTTGTCCGGTGGAGGGAATCAGCGAGGATGCGTTCCGGGGGTCACCTCCAACACGAGCACAATAATGCCCGTGAGAGAGACACAAGAGGAACTGTGAACACACGGACGTCTGGGAACACCACGCGAGAGTCACTCACAACTTCACAGGTGTCGTGTGGCATGACGGACGACGATCCGCCGCAACTTGCGGCAAATTCTTCACTGGTGATGCCTATATTTTGCTCTTTCTCACGTGAACGATCCCTCCTCGCCTTTCAGAACAATCCAGCGTTGGTAACAGCGTCTCGATTTTATCATCACCTGTATCAACATCCGGAGCTGCTCTAAACCTACTTCGTGCTGCTACTCCCGGCGCCGCTGTCGGCCGTGTGTGCGGCGGGAGAGAGGCAGCCGCAGCGTCGGTGCTCTTCGGTCCTGAAGTGACCATACCTCTTCTGGCCGTTGGCGTCGTAGTAGTAGAGGGAGAACCTCTTCTTCTTGGTCTTGGTGGGCTGACAGCGATCGACCTCCCGCCCTAGGTCGCTGCCGCAATAACTGCACAAGTCCAGACACCGCCTCACCACGATCACGTGAGGCAAGAACGTCTTGTCCAACAAGTCGTTCTCTGGCGACAGCACCTCCCTCACGGCCACCTTCTGCCTCACAGGACGACACTTCATCTTCATCAACTGACGCACTTGTTTCTGGACGGCTTTCTCGCTGGCCTGGTTCTTGTTGCGCTGACTGCCGCTGACGGTCTGGTGGGCAACCTCGTTGCTGACGGGCGAAGTGGGGGCTTCACTGCTGACGGCCTGAACGGTGGCCAACAAGGCCAGGTACACCAGGGGTAGGATCACCATCGCCTTCATGACTGGTAAAGTTGGAAAGCAAAAGCACTTGTCTCTTGCGGCCTTGTGACTGTGACTGGCGCCTAGGCTGGTCAGCGAACACTGGTGCGTCTCATGCTCGCCCCTTGGTTATATTTAGTGGGGAGGAAACGTTTCGCCCGACCCTCATCTCTGCCAGTCTATGTTTACGCTCGAATTATAAACAAACCGGAGGGCATCTCCCGTGCACGGAAAAACAAAGTAAACAAACGTACTGCAAACACGGGGATTGGAACGAACACAACCAATCATCTCAATCAAATAACGGCATGGGTCATGGAGGGAAATATATCCACGAAGCCGTCCCTAGCTGGCATCACTAGCATGCAAGATGTCCCGGGTGTTCCCGAGTATCACGCCGGATCCTCTCCCACCAGGCCAACATGACAAATTCGTTCAGCTGATAATGACGTGTGTGTGTGTGTGTGTCAAACGTCACTGAACGACAGTAGATAAAATATCCCACAAGACCAACTGTGACGACATGCGAGAGGAGCCGACAAGAGCCGCGATGGCACCCGACCTAGTGATCATCACTATCGTCAAGAGGGGCGGGTGGGGCGACCCGGGTGACCTGACCCACCTAACCCCACCTCCCTACTACCTACCACACACCTGGACGACATACGTCCACAGGCCACAACCACCCGTCCGTCTCCCCCATCATCACCAACCTCCGGAAGGATGTAGAACGCACCCGAATCAAAGGAACGTTTCCACGTCGGCGCTACAGGATGCGCGATAAACGGCCCGTCGCTTTCGTTGCCTCTGCTGGCAACAACGTGTTCATGAAATACCGTACAACATACGTGGACAATCCTCTCAAGCGGCGTTCTTTTTTTTCTTTGTGTGTGTGAAGCGTTTTAATACGTTCTCTACGGACACGTATATGTGACCTTTATACCACGAACGATTATGATCACACGCCAAGCACGAATTCTCTTTATCATCCCCCGCTGAACAAGATGATGCAATCCTTCGAACACTTTCGCATGATGGCGTAGCCTCTTCTAGCCTGTTCGTCCAAGGGGTCGTGTTAGCTGCTACACCATTATACCCAAAGGCCGCAGCGACGCGTCGTGTTTATACGCCTCGCAATGCCGTGCTTAAGACGTAAAGCGCATTAGGACACCTTCCGTGAGACGTCAATATCATTCCCCGTCGTAATTTAAAGGGAACGTGCGTTCCAGAGACACACGCCCTTTTCCAGAATCAATCCGAAGGCTTTCCAGTGAGGGCGTTGTTCTTCTTGGGGTTATTAGTGGCGTATGTCGACTGATGGGATGACTTTGGTGGCGTTGCACAACTGCACCTGCCGGGCATGGTGGGCATGGTTCTCCCTCCCTAAGTAATCCACCATTCCCACGCCGCAAGGCTGGAAATGAGGCAGCGGAGGAGCATGGGACCATAACATGTGCCCCTCAACTGTAATTCTTCTTCCTTTTCTCAGTTTAGAAAAAATCTACCTAATTCATCCACTACAATGGTACCGTAAAAATACTTCTCTAATATCTTATTTTTCTGTGGCGTTTCTCTTCTAATTTCAACGTCTGGTTTCTTACTGTTCCTTGTTGGCAGTTGACGTAAAACTGGTTCCGAAGCTTGAAAGATGTGATCAAGTCACCTCTCTCTCTCTCTCTCTCTCTCTCTCTCTCTCTCTCTCTCTCTCTCTCTCTCTCTCTCTAATCTCTCATTGTACTTCAGTTCTCAGTCCTGGTGCCACCTTCGTTACCCTCCCATGGCCCTTCCTTACTATGCTTTGCTCCAGTACGATGACCACCAAGCTTGGGGAGAATGTTCAGGTCTTGGCCTATTATAATACGTGACCCGTTTGCTGAATATTTCCTCAACTTTATACTTAAAAGCGATTCTGATACTTGCTACCAGACAGTGTCTCAACTCTAAGGTTTCCCTTTTTCCGTTTTATTTTTTAAGGTGGGACTTTGGCGACTGATTTTCTACAATGCAGACTCCGTAGTCTCTGCCACACCCTCGATTTCTGTAGCTTATTAGTTTCTAGAGAACATTAGTATGGAAGCGTTCTTTCTCTGTGTCCCATCCTCTACCATGGACTAGACCGACCACAGAGTGTGACTAGGTCCCCTTCTTAACTATCTTCGCATCATCTGCAAACAGATTCAGGTATGATTCCAATCTTTCTGGCAAGTTACTGAGAAAAGAAGAGAACTGGTCCCACGTGTGAGCCCCGCATGTTTACCTATTTGTGGTGTTATTTCCTAATGTACTGTACGGGGAAGAAGTTCAAGTCTTGTGAGGGGCCCCTGTCTCTTGAACTACATGTCAATGACCAAAACATTTTAAACTTCTTTGTGCTGTCCATATTCATGATTTCCCAAGTGTCAGTTTATTCCACTCATTCACTACTCTTATACGGTGTCATAAAACTACGTGTTCCTCTCCTTTCCAGCAAGTTACCAACTTAATTTAACTTTCGTGTTCTCTGGTTGTTCCATCTTTGCTTTTTCCAAAGAACTTCACTGGTGACGTCCTTAGACTGGCTTCAAAACTTACAAGGCTGTAATCAAAGAAGCCTTTTTTCTTCTCTCTTCCATAGTGGACAAGTTCAATGATTCTAACCTTTCCCTGTAAGTCAGGCTTCTTGATTCTGCTATCACCTTTGCTGCCCCCTCCTATGGACCTTCTCCATGAGTTCTTAACGCTTCTTTTAAGTCCGGTGACCGAATCTCAGAATTCATTTTTTTTAAGCTTTGGCCTATCGTAAGTTGTGAACCGGTAACCATCTTTTTGTCCATGTAAGTTGTGAACAGGTTACCATCTTCTTGTCCATGTAACTGGATGCGACTAAAACATTTGCCAGCTGACAGATCGGGTTTATCAATCCCTCAAGGGGAGACTCGGGAGATTTCGACTTCCCCAAGTCCTTCTCTCATAGACAGATTCCTGCAGCTTATTTTCAGCTACATAATACTCATATTCGGGCCTTGTGTCACAGTGCCCCATCCTCATTCCTTTACATGACCTGAGACTTAATTCCATCAACCAATGAATCAGACCAACTCGGAGCCAGTCTAGCTTCCCTCTCCAGACGATGAAATCTTCCTCACTAACTCATCTTCCCTCACGACCTCATCAGCATCATCCGTCAACATATTCCAGGTCGGAGTCTAACTTCTTGAGGCGAGTCACATTTGATCCTAGAACAGAACGCCAGAGATGAGCCACTGGTAACGTCATCCCACTTCGAGACGGATAACTCGGACAAGCGTCCTTCAATCCCTCACACTATGGACGCTCTATCATCATCTATCGACGTGGTTTCTACTTCCTCCTACGTGTCGACGTAACTTTCACATCCTCTTCCAAATTGCTACAGTGCCCAATGCTTTCTGGCAGTCTAGGTACTGACCAAACACCGAGTTTTCTTCTCTGTCTGCAAAACACGGAGCTCACTCTCTCGTAGAAATCGAAGAGGTTCGCTATACATTATCGCCTTTTCCCCTGTCTTACAAGCAGTCATCCTTTTGCTTCGTAAACATCTTTCCCAATACATTACAGAATAGGCTCGTAAGGGAGATTGATCTGGAGTTCAGCACATCCTCCAGGTCTCCTCTCTGAAAGAATGGCACGACAATTGCCCTCTTTTAAGTGTGTGAGTTGTATTTGTGTGTTACGGGATGAGTTTTCATCTGGTGTTGCTCATTTCTTAGCCTTATCTTGGCGTACCATGCTTTTACTCGTATGTGTTTATATATACACACACATATACACATGCACATACCCCACCCTCAGCTAGGTACCCATTTATAACCTGGGTTGGTTGTGGGCCGACTCCCTTGTCTAAAATTAGAACCCTTACGGACCACACCCCGTGCGGGTCTGTACTAATTGTTAATAAGTAACCTAACCACTACACCAAAGAGATGTGTAAGTGTATTTATTGATGTTCTCTGTATAAACCATGTCCTCAGTCATCTGCCACTCTAATACTACAAATATTGTGATCAGGTCATCCCTCACTCTTCTCTCTTTCATGGGGGCAAATTTGAAGTCTGTAGCCTCTCTCTCAACTAAACTATCTTAATTCTGGTACCATCTTTGCTGCCCTCTTCTGGGCCTTCTCTATTAGCCCTCTGTGCTTCTTCAGCTGTGGTGAACAATCTAGTTTAGGTCTTATACAGGATATGAACAGTTAGGAAATCGCGCGCGTGTGTGTGTGTGTGTGTGTGCAAATACTATTTGTGTTAAGGGGAGAGTTCTGCACTCGCATTGACTTGTCACTGAATTTTGCATATATGTACTTCTCTCTCTCTCTCTCTCTCTCTCTCTATATATATATATATATATATATATATATATATATATATATATATATATATACAAACCTCCAACGGCCAGGTGTGTGTTCATATGCATTTTGTTCGTGTATATATATATATATATATATATATATATATATATATATATATATATATATATATATATATATATATATATATTCTAACCTAAGCCGGATACCCGTTTATCGACCAACACCATCAAGGGTTCGAACCCGTGCGGGTCTGACTCCGGGCTGGCTCGTGTCCCGTCGCTACACGTACTTGTCGGGGACACGTTAGCCGCGGTGGGGACTGGTCTAGGGCGAGTGGCGCGGTCACCGTGGCTCGGGTGTCGTCAGCAAGAGAGGCAGCAGACGACTAAAACTGTAAGGGCAATGTGGTGATGCACCCGGTCTCTTCGTGTGATGCAACGCATGAGGTCTCTCTCTCTCTCTCTCTCTCTCTCTCTCTCTCTCTCTCTCTCTCTCTATCTCTCTCTCTCTCTCTCTCTCTCTCTCTCTCTCTCTCTCTCTCTCTCTCTCTCTCTCTCTCCCTCCCTCACGCCGGCGACACGCAACCTCGTTCACGTGATGGTCTGGTCTGGTCTGGTACGTGTAGCGCTCTTGTGGCTGGGCGCCTGCCTATCGGTCACATGGTCCAGCCGACGTCCAGAAAGAGGACTGGAATGGAAACGTCAGATGATCAACGCACTGATGCAATTTCCGGCTTGGTGCCACGAAGGCCAACCATCCCTCGTAGAGAGGGGCTGGCTGCCGACGCCCTCCCTCACCAGCTGCTGGTACAGACCTTCAGCTCGGGTGTCCACGGGATAACTGGCTGGATCTACAAGTTCCATGATGAGCCGAACCCGCCAGGATAACCGGTACTTTCCTAGCGGACATAGAACTGGTCCTTGATAACTACATTCACTGATGCAAGGAGGAAGCACAAAAACGCGCAGGCGGACTGGTGGGTCACTAGGCTAGACGACCCTGCCTCACCCCTGACCAGACTAGCAAGATGCTCGACGTATGTATGAGGCAAGACAAACATGAAAGCCACGAGTGCACTGAACCCATCTTTACCGCCGTTCATACTGGCTGTGAGCGTACTGCATGATCCAGTTGGTTCATGTGTGCAGACTGTATATCTGCAATCAGTTGGTGATTAATCAAAAGTTCCATTCTCAACAAACAGAGTAGCAACACCAAGAACAACGTACTGTGGGTCCACTCGACCCTCCGTCTTACCAACGATAACTTCACAGACAGACAACCCAGGCCCTTGTGATGACGAGTACCTTCAGCGCCATCACCGGGAACCTGACTTAACCCCGAACTGACTAAACCACTTGACCTGACCTGACCCGTCTGATCTTACCAAAACCCAAACACAAACCTCACCATAGCTCGACCCACATTATCATGCGCGCGCCAGCCTAACGCGATGTGATCTTATCTGATTAAACGCGAGCGTCAAATGACTTCGCCAGTATCAACAATCGTTCTCAGTCGACCTAAACCCCCCCCCCCCCCGCAATCATCAGGTCTGAGGTCTGTACACCACCGTGCTCAACCTTCCCACCCACAGCGACAAGCAGTAACAACAAAATGAACATTCCCAGGAATACAATTCCCGGAAATCTTCTCCCTAGAACAAGGACGCGTATTTTGGGCACGCTGTGTGAAGTGGCCACAGGATGCATGACGGCCACAATTCTCCAGCGGGAGGAGTCCCCCAGACACTATAGTTGTGGACGACCACAATCACGACGCTCAGCCCGGCCCGGCTCTCACGTGTGTTACTACTGGCCTGCCAGGCTGATATCGTCTTTAAGGACGAACGAGTGTTTCTGCAGATAGTGGTATGAGTACGTAAATACAAACACACACACACACCGCAGATATTCGTATATGTCAGTACATACACACAGCAGACAGTCGTATATGTACGTACACACTGCAAATAGTCATATATGTACGTACGTACACACACACACACACAGCAGATAGTCGTATATGTACGTACACACAAAGTGCAGATAGTCGTATATATACGTACACACACACGACAGATAGACGTATATGTACGTACACACAAACTGCAGATAGTCGTATATATACGTATACACACACGGCAGATAGACGTATATATACGTACACACACACGGCAGATAGACGTATATGTACGTACACACAAACTGCAGATAGTCGTATATGTACGTATACACACACGGCAGATAGACCTATATATACGTACACACACAGCAGATAGTCGTATATGTACGTACACTAACACAGCAGATAGTCGTATATGTACGTACGCACACACACGGCAGATAGTCGTATATGTACGTACACTCACACAGCAGATAGTCGTATATGTACGTACACTCACACAGCAGATAGTCGTATATGTACGTACGCACACACACGGCAGATAGTCGTATATGTACGTACACTCACACTGCAGATAGTCGTATATGTACGTACACTCACACAGCAGACAGTCGTATATGTACGTACACTCACACTGCAGATAGACGTATATGTACGTACACACACAGCAGATAGTCGTATATGTACGTACGCACTCACACAGCAGATAGTCGTATATGTACGTACACTCACACTGCAGACAGACGTATATATACGTACACACACAGCAGATAGTCGTATATGTACGTACGCACACACACGGCAGATAGTCGTATATGTACCTACACACACGGCAGATAGTCGTATATGTACCTAAACACACTGCAGATAGTCGTATATGTACTTACACACACGGCAGATAGTCGTATATGTACCTACACACACTGCAGGTAGTCGTATATGTACCTACACACACACACACACACACACACACACACACACACACACACACACACACACACACACACACACACACTTCCCGCTATGACTGTACAAACACTTTCAGATGAACGAAATGAGATGCCCATACCTCACTGATAGGTCAGGTCACATCAATAACATAACAATAGCGTAAGCTTAGCATGAAGTCAGGTCACATTACTAACACAGCAATGGTGTTAGTGTAATATGAGGTCAGGTTACTTAGATAATCTAGCTATCGTGTGGTCAGGTCACACAGACAACATAGCTACAGCGGACGCTTTGATATACGGTTGGAGATCACACAGACAACACAGCTAAAAGTGTAAGCTTAACACGGATCCGGGTCAAACACATAACACAGCGATGCAGTGAGCTAAATACGTAATCACGGTAACGAACAGTTGCGACATATTTGGAAAACCCAAGGGACTAAATTCGTCAGACAATAACGTTGGGCTGATACATAAATGTCATGCAGGGGATATGATGTCACCACACGACGCAAGCTCCTGAGGAGGAAGCGTAGGGATGAATTACTTTAGGAAGCCTACGCACGAAGACGTGCGTCACTGGACCGGTCGTGCCACGACCTAAGTCACAGGAAAGCAAGGAGGAGGAGGAGGAGGAAGCAGGATTTTCCGAAAGTTGCTTTGCCGCTCTGTACGCCAGCCACAAGAATGTAAACAACGCAAGGAACTTTCCCTAGCCTGACGCCCTCGGGGAAGAGCAGGCGCGTTATACCTCGAAGGCGACCGAAGAACTGTCGAACGGAAGGAAGAGGATGAACACCGGCCTACCATCAGTCCCCAGTATCAAGATGAGCAGCTCCTCTGAACCGTATTAAGAGCGATGGAACTCGAGTGTCATTTAAAGCTGGGGTCCCACCTGTCCCACTGGGCTCTCCAGAGAGACGCTTTATCTATTCTTCCTATGCTTGAAACATGGCCGACACAAGAAAATCTATCTAAGTCAGCGGGGGAGAGTGATTAACTGTCCACATGAGGAAGGTAACAAGCAACCATGAATACTGCATGATGTGGGTGTGTGGGAGGGCGAGGCGTGCCCGGGGAACACACTCCAAACGTGATCAGAATGCCCACCACAACTCCACGCCCCACACAGCCTGCCCAAGAAGGCTACCAAGTCGGAAGTGAGTTCAATTTCATCACCTCCCAGCGCCTCACGCTGTGGCGAGGGCGAGACATTACAATCACTCGATAAAAGTGGACAGAGAAATCTACACACGTAGAAGAGAGAATGATTCAAGGGTTTCAGGGTTGGGTCATGGGTTCACGACCTCAGTCCAAGCACAGTCAGGTCATCATACAACTATGTGGAGTGTTACGTCAGGTCACAGAGGTGGGCTGAGGACCTACTGCTGGCCAAGGCGCGCTACACCCTTGGGACAACACAGCCACCGACCAACGGCCCTCATCACCTCCCACCAGGACGCTCGTGTTCAACACGTTCAACTCCGACCTTCAAAACTTGGACTGCCACCGGAGACGCTCTGTCCGTGTTTACAAAATAAATCCTAAATAATAATCAAAGATAAATCATTCCAACAACCAGTGTGTTAGTTATTTAGTTCATGATCCCTTCTTAATAGTAAGGGTCGCTGTCCACTTTACATAATGACTAGCTTCGGACCACTCTCTCTCTCTCTCTCTCTCTCTCTCTCTCTCTCTCTCTCTCTCTCTCTCTCTCTCTCTCTCTCTCTTTACATCTTCCACAAGGCCCTTACAGCTTTAGACTGCCTCAGAGAGCGGCGAAACCTCCTCGCCCCTCCTGTTGCCCCCACATCAGGAAAAAACTCTTCATGCGGGAAGGGGAGGGGGGGGGGGGGGTTTCCGTCACATGGTCAACACCCCCCCCCCCTGTCCTAACACCACCACCAGCAGCTACCCATAATACAGGATACGTTTACATACACACACACACACACACACACACACACACACAATAATGAAATATAACAAGAACAGTTCGTCATCTGTAGAACAAAGGGCTGGGAAAATATAATTCATCCAGGAATAATAACACCATGAGACGAACGTCAGCAAACCACAAGCGAGGGAAAACGTAACTGGAGATGTACCAAACTGACAGTCTCTTCTACCCTCCTCCACCCAGGCCTGAGCCTCCCAACCTAACCTAACCAAACCCCACCCCACACTTAACCTAATGTAAACGAAAATATAACGCCTAACCTAAACCTATCCTAAAACAACCCAACCTAACCTAACGTCACTATAACCTAACCCCTCCTAACCTAAAACAACACAAACTAACCTAACCTAACCTAGCATACCCTAAAACCTAACCTAACCTGACTTCACGTAAAACCCAACCTAACCCCACTTAAAGTAATCTAAAACCTAATCTGACCTGACCTGACCTGACCTGATCGTACTTCCACTTGACTGATTTATGCTGGTGTCCCTGGTAAGTTTATTGTGCTCCTCCCGATGCTCATCATGTGAGCGGTAGCACAAAAGGATTACAGGGGCTCACAAAGGGTCTTACTCAAGACCCTAGTGGGTTGATATTACATGAGATGTTATAATTCATATTTCATTACATACATTACATAGTTTCATATGGTAAGGTTTACCGACTGCGTAGATGCAAAAAGTGGATACAAACTTAAAATGTCCGGTATCTTGTTATTAACAATATGGCGTTGTGACATTTCTTGCAGGGTTTGTTTAATTCTATTCTTAAAAGCCTCTATTTTATCACATTCTAAGACATTGTGTTCTAGTTTGTGTCTCCAAATCTTTGACCACAAACTTTGCAGTTCACACGGTTAACATCTCCAGTTAGGCCAAAGCGCCAATAGTAACTATAGCCTAGCCTTACTGTAACAGTTACAACATTATGTAATCTGCTGATCTTATTTTCTCCATTTACATGTTTGACTTTAAACATTTCACTGTGATGGTAAATGTTTCTACTTATGCTTATCTGAACTCGTCTTCGTGCTTCAAAGAGGCCAATTAGTTCCTTTCTAATCACAGTTTTGAGGGTTCTAATTGACAATCCAACATTGTTTTCAACATCACCTTTACAAAGTACAGGTTTGGCAAAAGTATCAGTTTTATCATGCTCACGAAGGCTTGTATGAGAGGGAATCAATAACAATTTCATCTGAATCCCTCGAGCAATAACGTCTGAGTATCTGTGTCTGGCTTCAGAGATCAGTATGTTTACATTCTGATCTCGTGGTGTTAAGGGCAAGTAGTGAAGTTAAAGAGTCAGAGATAATCAAGGTGTCTGTGGCAATGATTTCTACCTGCCCAAGAGCGACAAATATGGCGAACCATTCAATTTGAAGAGTGGATACATTGTTTCTCTATTACCACTGGGCTGGATCACAATGGCAGCACTGCCTGCCCTCCCAGTGCAGGCAGAATCGCGAGAACCGTCAGTATAGATGCACTAGGCTACGTTAAGATGCACTAGGCTATGTTACTGTCAGTCTGGAGTTTCTGTATATTTACAGGAGCACAGCTCTTAGCTACGTGTTGAAGTTGAAGATTATAAGTAGTGTCTTCGGTGGATAAGTGGATGTAGGGACGTTAAAGGGAGTTACCTGCCAGGGAGGCAGGAAATTCCACTTGATATAATCTGTCCCTCCCTAACTTTATCACTTTATCATTACTACTATCATTATCATTATAATTATCATTACTATGCCACTATTACTACTGTATCGATAATGCCAAGAATAAAACAAATAATAATCATAATAATAATGTGATGTCTCCATGGTTGTTTAATTTGTTTATGGATGGGGTTGTTAGGGAGGTGAATGCAAGAGTTTTGGAAAGAGGGGCAAGTATGAAGTCTGTTGGGGATGAGAGAGCTTGGGAAGTGAGTCAGTTGTTGTTCGCTGATGATACAGCGCTGGTGGCTGATTCATGTGAGAAACTGCAGAAGCTGGTGACTGAGTTTGGTAAAGTGTGTGGAAGAAGAAAGTTAAGAGTAAATGTGAATAAGAGCAAGGTTATTAGGTACAGTAGGGTTGAGGGTCAAGTCAATTGGGAGGTGAGTTTGAATGGAGAAAAACTGGAGGAAGTGAAGTGTTTTAGATATCTGGGAGTGGATCTGGCAGCGGATGGAACCATGGAAGCGGAAGTGGATCATAGGGTGGGGGAGGGGGCGAAAATTCTGGGAGCCTTGAAGAATGTGTGGAAGTCGAGAACATTATCTCGGAAAGCAAAAATGGGTATGTTTGAAGGAATAGTGGTTCCATCAATGTTGTATGGTTGCGAGGCGTGGGCTATGGATAGAGTTGTGCGCAGGAGGATGGATGTGCTGGAAATGAGATGTTTGAGGACAATGTGTGGTGTGAGGTGGTTTGATCGAGTAAGTAACGTAAGGGTAAGAGAGATGTGTGGAAATAAAAAGAGCGTGGTTGAGAGAGCAGAAGAGGGTGTTTTGAAATGGTTTGGGCACATGGAGAGAATGAGTGAGGAAAGATTGATCAAGAGGATATATGTGTCGGAGGTGGAGGGAACGAGGAGAAGAGGGAGACCAAATTGGAGGTGGAAAGATGGAGTGAAAAAGATTTTGTGTGATCGGGGCCTGAACATGCAGGAGGGTGAAAGGAGGGCAAAGAATAGAGTGAATTGGAGCGATGTGGTATACCGGGGTTGACGTGCTGTCAGTGGATTGAATCGGGGCATGTGAAGCGTCTGGGGTAAACCATGGAAAGCTGTGTAGGTATGTATATTTGCGTGTGTGGACGTATGTATATACATGAGTTAGGGGGTGGGTTGGGCCATTTCTTTCGTCTGTTTCCTTGCGCTACCTCGCAAACGCGGGAGACA
>NC_092225.1:54434979-54504979 GCF_036320965.1 Panulirus ornatus
ACAGCACAGACAACATCAAGGACATCACGGATTGTACGGTACAGACATCAAGGACATCACGGATTGTACGGTACAGACATCAAGGACGTCAAAGTCTGTATAACACAGACAACATCAAGGACGTCACGGTCTGTACAGCACAGACAACATCAAGGACGTCACGGTCTGTACAACACAGACAACATCAAGGGCGTCACGGTCTGTACAACACAGACAACATCAAGGTCGTCACGGTCTGTACAACACAGGCATCAAGGACGTCACGGTCTGTACAACACAGACATCAAGGACGTCATGGTCTGTACAGCACAGACAACATCAAGGACGTCACGGTCTGTACAACACAGACAACATCAAGGACGTTACGGTCTGTACAACACAGACATCAAGGACGTCACGGTCTGTACAGCACAGACAGCATCAAGGACGTCACGGTCTGTACAGCACAGACAGCATCAAGGTCGTCACGGTCTGTACAACACAGACATCAAGGACGTCACGGTCTGTACATCACAGACATCATCAAGGACGTCACGGTCTGTACAACACAGACATCAAGGAAGTCACGGTCTGTACAACACAGACATCAAGGACGTCACGGTCTGTACAACACAGACAACATCAAGGACGTCACGGTCTGTACAACACAGACAACATCAAGGACGTCACGGTCTGTACAACACAGACAACATCAAGGACGTTATGGTCTGTACAACACAGACAATAATATCCATCTCACGTATGGAGTCTTGAGATCCTTGGAACATGAATGAACACAAAGAGATGTGTGAATGAACATGAATGAACACACAGAGATGTGTGAATGAACATGAATGAAAACATAGAGATGTGTGAATGAACATGAATGAACACAGAGATGTGTGAATGAACATGAATGAAAACATAAAGATGTGTGAATGAACATGAATGAAAACATAGAGATGTGCGAATGAACATGAATGAACACACAGAGATGAATGAATACGAACGAACATACCAGGTTTTCAATGTCTTTCTTCGGGTCAAATGGCCAAGCGGCTCTAAGGAGACCATTTCAATGACCCTTAGAGAGTACTTGGAGGTCTGGTGTATGAAAGGAACACCTGATCTAAATATTTATTGGAGCCAAGTTGTTTGCTTGGCCTGCATAAGGTATAACATGTGTGTGTGTGTGTGTGTGTGTGTGTGTGTCAGTGTTTACATATGCGGGTGGACGGCCAGGGCTAGTGAGCGTGTGTGTGTGTGTGTGTTCAAAGGAGCGGAGGTATGGAGGAATAAAGTAGTCAAGTATGTACTTTATCAACCAAGAGTAAAGTTGTCCCATTACTGAGGAAGGATTCAGGTGGCGTCCGTAGTAAGCGTTGCTGTACGTACAAGCAGCGCCCTCACACAAGGCTGCCTCCCTCCCTCCACACCAGCAGGGAAGACCTTCCCAGCTAATAAGCTACGTAGATCAGGTGTCGTGCACGACGACCGCTCTTACCGAGAAGGCAATGCCCTTATCCAGGAACCATGCCACGTGCCAGCCAACCCCCCCCCCCCCCCCCCCCCCGGAGGAGGAGGTGCGGTGTGATCTGTGTTGACGGAACGTAAAGCGGTGGAGTGGGATGCTGTGTGGGTGACAGGGGGCTCCTCCACCTCAGCGGAGACGACGAGACAGGGATCTCTCTCTCTCAAGGAAAGAGAGACACCAGCAATGGACACCACCAGGCAACAACAATAACACCATGAGCGTCGGCCATGAGAAGCAAGCAAGCAGAGAGAGAAGAGAGACAAGCAAACAGCACCGACCAATGACTGCAGGGAGATAGGGTCGTCGAGAGGGTGGCTGTCGAAGTGAACAAGAAAGAAAATAACAATCCATAAATGGAGAGAGAGAGAGAGAGAGAGAGAGAGAGAGAGAGAGAGAGAGAGAGAGAGAGAGAGAGAGAGAGAGAGAAGAGGAGGGGGCGCGACGCTATACAACAAGGACCTGACTGTGTGGAGCATCATCGTATACCGAGAAAAACCCAGCCCTCCCTAAGTGCCTGGGGATAACCCTGAAACCCCATCCCGACTCTGCTTTAGCTGCGTCGTGCTTGGCTGCCGTGGGGCTGGGCTGGTGGTGTTCCGCGGCTGCGCACCACCGGCCGGCAAGTGCGCGAGGCTTGCCTGCCTTGTGTCGACCAGGGGCGGGTTCGAGTCCAACCATGATCCCTTAATCTGTTGGGGGTGTCTTTAAATACTGCCGGGTGTTCAACTGGCCCAATTCGGCGAGAATCAGTTCGCGGTTAGAAACTGTTCCTTGGTTATGACTGGGAGGACGTCATACTGTGATGGTTGTATGGGGCGCAGGGCATGTGTGGAGGGCAATGCTATCTGGGACTACTGTTACGTTGTCGGTCTACGGCCATTAACTAGAGTGAGGCTCTACTTCGCTGTGATAACCAGCAGATAAAGAGACAGGCAGACGTCTCTTGACCTCCTGACGTATACAGTTATCATCATTATTATTATTATTACTACCATTATTATTGTCATTATCATTATTATTAATATTATCATTATTATTATTATTATCCGTTATCAATTTCATTGTGTTATTATCATTAACCTTATTACCATTAGCATCGTCATTAGTCTTATCATTATCATTATTATTATTATCATCATTATGTCTTGTTATCATTATCGTTACTACGATTATCGTTATCATCATCATCGGCATTACTATCATTATCATTGTATCAGTAAAATCATTATCATCATAATTATTGTTATCAATATTATCATTAATATGATTATAATTATCATTTTCCTTCTCATCATTATTGTTATCATTATTATTATCATCATTACCGTTATTATCATCATCATTACTGTTATTATCAATATCATTATTATAATAGTTAATATCATCATAGTGTAGTTAAGACACGTGGTTCATCCATCTCCGTGTTGCCCACAAACCCCCGCTGGTGGTAGCCGCTGCCCGTCATACGTGGTCTTCACCGGTCTAGCAGCTTCGCATGACACACACAGCTTCCTGTGTATGTATGTGTCTTTCCGATTTCATCACGGAGCTAATTTTAGATTTACTGTCGTAGAAGGGTCGTACCATTGTGCTACAGGATCTACCGTCGTGTTGAAGGGTCGTACCATTGTGCTACAGGACCTACCGTCGTGCTGAAGGGTCGTACCATTGTGCTACAGGATCTACCGTCGTGTTGAAGGGTCGTACCATTGTGCTACAGGATCTACCGTCTTGCTGAAGGGTCGTACCATTGTGCTACAGGATCTACCGTCGTGCTGAAGGGTCGTACCACTGTGCTACAGGATCTACCGTCTTGCTGAAGGGTCGTACCACCGTGCTACAGGATCTACCGTCGTGCTGAAGGGTCGTACCACCGTGCTACAGGACCCACTCGTTTACACTACTCGTGGTCGTCATGAGGTAACCAGATAGGTCGACCATCGTACTGGGGGAATAAAATATTCTGGTCGGGAATATTTGTTACAGCGTGAGATACAAAGACGCAACTGTACACGTTCTTACGCTTCCTCTGAACGAACGCACTACGCCAACAACAACGGTGACTGTTCAGTGCTGACCAAGTACTTAGTGCTGACTAGTGCTGGAGGCTGGGCTGGCACTTATTGCTGACTAGTGTTGGAGGCTGGGCTGGCACTTAGTGCTGACTAGTGTTGGAGGTTGGGCTGGCACTTATTGCTGACTAGTGTTGGAGGCTGGGCTGGTACTTAGTGCTGACTAGTGTTGGAGGCTGGGCTGGTACTTAGTGCTGACTAGTGTTGGAGGCTGGGCTGGCACTTAGTGCTGACTAGTGTTGGAGGCTGGGCTGGCACTTAGTGCTGACTAGTGCTGGAGGCTGGGCTGGTACTTAGTGCTGACTAGTGTTGGAGGCTGGGCTGGTACTTAGTGCTGACTAGTGTTGGAGGTTGGGCTGGCACTTAGTGCTGACTAGTGTTGGAGGCTGAGCTGGTACTTAGTGCTGACTAGTGTTGGAGGTTGGGCTGGCACTTAGTGCTGACTAGTGTTGGAGGCTGGGCTGGTACTTAGTGCTGACTAGTGTTGGAGGCTGGGCTGGTACTTAGTGCTGACTAGTGTTGGAGGCTGGGCTGGCACTTAGTGCTGACTAGTGTTGGAGGCTGGGCTGGCAATTAGTGCTGACTAGTGCTGGAGGCTGGGCTGGTACTTAGTGCTGACTAGTGTTGGAGGCTGGGCTGGTACTTAGTGCTGACTAGTGTTGGAGGCTGGGCTGGTACTTAGTGCTGACTAGTGTTGGAGGCTGGGCTGGTACTTAGTGCTGACTAGTGTTGGAGGTTGGGCTGGTACTTAGTGCTGACTAGTGTTGGAGGCTGGGCTGGTACTTAGTGCTGACTAGTGTTGGAGGCTGGGCTGGTACTTAGTGCTGACTAGTGTTGGAGGCTGGGCTGGTACTTAGTGCTGACTAGTGTTGGAGGTGCTCAGAGATTTCTTATTTCATAAGACTTGTTTTAAATTGTAAGCGAAACTTCAAGTTTATTTCTGGTTGTCCTGGACCGACCAGCATATCTTACCACGTGATAATATTTATCTTCTATGGGACGGGGTTCCCACTGACGTAACTTCTGCAGTGGCTACCCTCTCTCCCGTGCAACTCACACCCACTGATGTAACTCTGCAGTGGCTACCCTCCCTCCCGTGCAACTCACACCCACTGATGTAACTCTGCAGTGGCTACCCTCCCTCCCGTGCAACTCACACCCACTGATGTAACTCTGCAGTGGCTACCCTCTCTCCCGTGCAACTCACACCCACTGACGTAACTTCTGCAGTGGCTACCCTCTCTCCCGTGCAACTCACACCCACTGATGTAACTCTGCAGTGGCTACCCTCTCTCCCGTGCAACTCACACCCACTGATGTAACTCTGCAGTGGCTACCCTCCCTCCCGTGCAACTCACACCCACTGATGTAACTCTGCAGTGGCTACCCTCCCTTTCATGTAAATCAGACTACTCCTACTATTTCTTCTACTATTACTGCTACCACCACTACTATAACAACTACTACTACTACTAATAATAATAATAGTAATAATAACAATGATAATACTAATAATAATACTAATATAATCATTCCTCCATGCTTCCAGTTTCTCTCCGGCTACCTCTCCTGCCAGACGGTGTGGTGGCCCGAGTTGTGTGTGTGTGTGTGTGTGTGTGTGTGTGTGTGTGTGAGGCTCTGGTTGTAATAAGACGTCCACGTCCGTCTTGGCCGGTCCGGTCCGTCCTTGAGGGAGGCACGACACACACACACCACCACCACCACACCCCCAAGTCACTACCCTGCACAACCCGCTCAAGGTCCAGCCCTGGCCAGGGGAACACGTGGAGGAGCATATGTGGTTAAGAGAAGACCTGATCGTCTATTGCTGACCTATGGAGAGCCATGATAGCGGTGGTGGGGGCGGCTACGCTTCATCCGCCAATGTTCATTTCACATTTGTTTTACATTTTCCCCTCATCCTTTGGAGGGTATCTCAATCTATAGGCGAGGACATGACCGGGTGGTATGTCACTGAGGTGATTTAGAAGTTCGAAAACTATCAGTTCTTCGTTAGGTAGTAGCCTTTGCTTTTTCATCGATAGTTAATTCTACAAATCAAGACAGCATCATAAAGTTACTTCACAGATGAGGCAATCAATTCTGTTGTATTGTTTATGGTATTCTTTTATGCCGTTTTTCTTCTTCGTCTCTGATAAAGTTTGGCGACCAGAGGAGTGGTGTATTATCATGGTCCGAGCAAGGAAATGTCAAGTGTAAGGTCTTGCGTTTTTCGTTTGTGTGTGAATCTTGAACATTCTGTTTGCTTCATCATATACAGCTGGGCAGTGCGCTTTGTTTCTCAAATGACGTTCCTCGTAATGGTTTAACAGACATTTCGTATTCGTGATTACTATTTTTGTAATAAATTGAACCCAATACTTCCTATCTGCCTATTCCGAAGTACGTTTCCTACACCTCAGAAAACCGCATCAATTTATCTTAATATGTTTCAATTAAGAAAAAATCTTCCTCCTCTGGGTTATATTTCTTCGTAACGTAGTGTGGGTTAATCTCCACATATGACTGGCGAAGCCTGTGGTGTGTGTGTGTGTGTACAACATTCATATTCATAAGAAAAATATGGGCGCCAGAGCTGAGGGTTGTGGAAGTCCCAGCGCGCGCGGGGGCGGGCTCACGCTGGGCCACTTCGAACTAATACGTGTTTACTTGGCACTTAGTCATGCTGCTCTCTGGAAGTCAGCTGGCTATTAAGAGATAAGGACCTATCTGAGCCCCAGTTACAAGTGAGTAAACAATCCTTTGAGCCGAAGTTCGTTCCACGTGATTCTTACAAGACATTCGTTGATCTTCAAGTGATCAGTTTACTGGCTTCTGAAAATGGTATAACTTACCACCTACAGGCCAAGACAGTCTGATACGTATTTCCAGTCCTTCGTGTGGCCTGGGTCGCATGGCAGACCTCCATGGACGGCTCTGTCGTACGTCGAGAGTCGCATCATGGCGTAGTGAAGACCCTCTTGGTCTGTTGGACCCGTCGCATCGGACGCGTCTTTTTTTTTTTTTTTTGTTTACACAAATGTTTCAAGTCATTTTGAGAACCGGCTGGCGCCCGACCCATCATCATTCTAGTCTGGCTTTCGTTCCGAGTTTTACTCTCTGTCAACAGATGACCTGGAAATTCCTCGAGCTCATAAACTGAAGATTCGACCTGACCAAATGAGGGTCATGTCGAACGCATCAAACCTCACACAGCTTTCCCAACCTCAACGTGTAAATAACTGAATGGCATCAGATCCACAGTTCTAGTCTGGTATTGGTCTTGGTCAGGTACCTTAGAGATTCAACCTATAACTTGACCAGGCTCTTACATTGAAGTAAAGTCCATCTAAACTGTATTCCTAAACATTAGCATTCCCCTCCCCTCCCTGCACAGCAGGACACACTTGGATTCCATGCCAACGCCTCATCTTTTTTGTACTGTTCTCTCTTGTAGGAAGCTGATGAATAATCATATCAGAAAAGTTCGTTTGTCGACTGACTTCTTTCAATAATCTAGGAGAGAGATTATCATCAGGACCAGTCGACGTGATGCAATATAACTAAAAATCTACGGTCATATTTTTGAACGTAACCAAAGGTCTATTGGTTTGGTATCCCTGGAATGTCCGACAGAGAAATAGTGATACGAAATATCTGAGTAACAACAAAGCCACTTCTTTGTCCTCTTTGCCCGACGTGGTCTAACCCGCGGGGCTCGGCACGCGCTACAACCACGTCCCTACCCTGTCCTATCCTGCAGGTGACGAGACAACCCGCCCCTCCTGGTCCTACCCCAGTGGTCGTGGGACATACCATAGTGTCCACAGATAAAGACGTACCACAGTCCTCATCCCCCATCTCCTGGTCGAGCCTGGACGACAAGAAACACAGACACAACCATGATCCTTGTCACCCTCTCGCTTCGGCAACCGAGGCGTCACGAGACGCGACATACCACCACCGCCCGGCCATAATCTTCTCTTCTCCTGCTGGTGAAGAGCTCGTGCTAACCCCCCCCCCCCCCCCCCCACCTTCCATCCAAGTTCATTAGGTTAACCAGACGTCCTCGAACACCAGGGTGACGGAGCAGAGGCCTCTGTACGAGTATGCCTCGAGTAGCATCATGGGGGACATGGGCGGCAGGAAACGTGTGAAAGCGTTGCATCACCGAAGACACATTGTGATCCACTGTGGCATGTATGATGCTGAACAAGGTGACTAGCGGAATCTAGCCCTCATCTGCTAACTTTAGCGGAAGGCTGGTTTGTCTTTGGCCCCCTTCGAACTAACCAGATATGTGAAATTCATGTAGAATAATTTACCCCGAGGCAAATAATAAACTGGATCGTTTTCTTTATGCAATATGTTTGTTATTTCAAAATTACTTGTTTTTTTTTTTTTTACTTATTCACGGATCCTGTTGCCAAACGTTCTCTCTAAAAGCCTCGACTACGTTCGCAAACTTCATCTGAGCCCGTCCATACGAGCGTGGGAGCCGCGCACGCCCTTAGACCTACAGAATTTCTATTCAGTAAAAAAAATATATTTTTGGAACTACTGTGATGAACCAAGATACTGCTGGTTTATCATACGATAAACCGTCTGTCATCACACGCAGACAAACAGTTTCTTCACCACTGTGATGTTGCACGACAGTTGTGGACACAGACGAAGAACAGATTCGTTACCATAAAAAGAAAAGACACAGGGCGTTGTGATCGTTATGATCCCACGGATTGGACGAACCTCACCCAGCACAGTAGGGAGGGGCAGACGCCGTGCGTCCACCAAGTGGTCGTCAACCAAATTACTAGAATGATGATGCACTGGGACGCCCCCCGGGTGATGTCACGACCCAGGACGGTGTGTGGTGGAGGACCTGATCAGGAAGAGAGAGGAGCACAACGTCCCACCAGCTCATCTGAGATGGTTGCATAACAACGATTGGTCGACGACCCACATGTGATTCCTGACCAGCACACGAGGGTGCAGATGTCTCCTCTCCTCGTCTGTGCGGTGCCTTAAGGATCTTACGTTCCGAGTGGAGTGTTCAAGTTCTTCAGTGCATCTTAACCCCTTCTACAAGACGGAGGGACCTTGGAGCACGTCGAAGCTACCCATAAGTATCACGTTTGTGTGTATGTAATTACTTGTTGGTACGGTGCGGGGAGAGGGAGAGTTCTACACTCGCGCGCGCCACCGTCCTGGACTGTTCATGCCATCAAGTAGCCTTTAATTCAATCGAACCATCTGTAAACTGCCAGCTGTCCTTCTTTTTTGCGACAGTTTATTCCAACCATCCATCCACCCACCACCTGAACACTAGACTAGTACTTCACACCATCCTTTCTGCCTCACTATTAGTCAGTTTTTTTTTATCTATTTTTTTTCTTGGGTCGTAGCCTTCGGTTAGCTCTGCTTGCTGCTGCTCCATCTCTTGAAGAACTGTCCACCGTCAGGGTCATCCGGGTGATTGGCAAACTTGAAGGCTGTCATCAGGTCCCTCGACGCCTCTCTCTCTCTCTCTCTCCCTCCTCGCAACCAGGTGTTTCCACAACTCTGCAGCCCTCAGCCTCTCACTGTGGCTCAGTCCTCTGACTTCAGTCACTGTCTCACTTGATCATCTTTATATCCTCTTAATCAGATCTCTCTCTTGTTCTAAGTGCGGTGACCAGACTTGCGAGGCATAATCCTGTTTTACGATGATAAATGCAGTGATTAATTTACCGGCCATGTCCTTACCCAGACACTTAAAGACTTTTCTTACATTTGTTGGCAGACAGTTTGCTTCTCCCATAATTCTACTAATGTAATGCTCAGGCGACAGATTAGGCAAGTGTAAACCCCTACGTCTTTTCACACACACACACACACACACACACACACACACACACACACACACACACACACACACATTCCTGCAACATATCCCATCCTAATCACCTCACACTTAAGACCGAATCTTATCGTCCATCAATCTGACCAACTATGCAGCTTTCCTGGGTTCCTCCTGTTGGCAGATGCCATCATCATCGCTCTTTATTTCCCACAAGATCTTTGCGTCATTCGTATTTATGTTCAGACACGATCCCCGTCCCTGATTCACGTACACCAAGAACAACAGCAGGGGGCCCAAGACCGAGGCCCTGCGGCACGCAACTTATGATCACCACTCATTCCTACCTGCAGCTCTGGCGCCTTGACCAACGCTCTGATGGGGGAAAGTGTCAAAGGCTTTCCAGCTGTCCACCAGCACACTAGTTACGCATGCGTCTCTCAGACCTAAGAGGGAGCTCACGGTACCACGGTAGTCCGAAAGATCGGTTATGCACGATCTCCTTTCCCTGGTACAGTGTTATAAACCATCCGGTTAAGACGTAACTCCTTCACAAGTAGTCATTTATCTGCTTTCTGGTCATCTTGTTTGCGAGACGTGTTCTGTAGGGGAGCGCGATTTTCCGATCACCTCCCTCGAGTATGGGGACAAAGCTGCCGTCTTCCACATCTCTGGACCTAACCCTTCCCTCTAGCGACTTGCTGAGCAATATTTTGAGTAGCCTCGCAAGCGGCAACTGCGCATTCCTTCCTCAAGAACGTGGGCTTTGTATGGGTCGTTGTTATAACCTGATTACACCATTTCTGTCAACACCTAAACCTTTCAAGACTTCATGCCCCTCGCATCATTGTTCTACACACGGCGAGTACACTTGAATTATTCGTTCGACTCCCCCCACATTTCCTCATCATCAAGAATCTCTCTCTCTCTCTCTCTCTCTCTCTCTCTCTCTCTCTCTCTCTCTCTCTCTCTCTCTCTCTCTCTCTCTCTTCGTTGGCCTGTAGGTGGCCCCGGGAGCGCCACCGGAACATGTCGTACCCCCTCACCATAGACTCAGTTCTGCAGACAATATCATGGTCAACACCTCCGGGTGTAACAACACACTTTCTCTCTCTCTCTCTCTCTCTCTCTCTCTCTCTCTCTCTCTCTACATTGGTGGTGAAGCTGTAGCTGCCCCCAACCCTCAGTCTGGGGCCGATGTCAGAACAGTTATAATGATGAACATCGCTTACATCAGTTCAATGGTTCATTATGCTGCGCCTGTGCTTCCTCTAACATCTGAGAGAAGGTTGAAAAAGGCTTGAGAAAATACAAAATGAAGCTGTGAGAATCAGTCTTGACTGCCTTAAAACAACGAAGATTGTAAACCCGAGGAGAGAGCTTGGTCTTCCTAGTATCAGAGATACAATAACTGAAATCAATCTTCTTATTAGGATCCGGATGCTATGACAAACACGTCCCAATCCACGTAAAGAAGCCTTCCAAACCTTCTTTCTCAAGAGGGAAACAGCCATCCAGATGGGCCACTACAGCTGAGAATAGGCTTAGAATGTATGGTACTCAAGCACCTCACCATGAGGGACAACAGCAGCGCTACCCGACCCCCAGAGGAAATGAACCTCTCTGACATAACTGTTCCCACATTCCTCCCACATCCTCTACTCGGGACACAGCCTGAGTCAGTGTTAAGAGAGTTAATACTGTCGCTCATTACCAAACTAACACCATGACCACTGACTATAATCTCCCACAGACTATATATATAAATATATATTTTTTTTTTCTTTTAAACTATTCGCCATTTCCCGCGTTAGCGAGGTAGCGTTAAGAACAGAGGACTGGGCCTTTTTTAGAATATCCTCACCTGGCCCCCTCTGTTCCTTCTTTTGGAAAAAAAAAAAAAAAATACGAGAGGGGAGGATTTCCAGCCCCCCGCTCCCTCCCCTTTTAGTCGCCTTCTACGACACGCAGGGAATACGTGGGAAGTATTCTTAATCCCCTATCCCCAGGGATAATATATATATATATATATATATATATATATATATATATATATATATATCTTTCTTTCATACTATTCGCCATTTCCCGCATTAGCGAGGTAGTGTTGAGAACAGAGGACTGGGCCCTTGAGGGAATATCCTCACCTGGGCCCCTTCTCTGTTCCCTCTTTTGGAAAAAAAAAAAAAAAAAAAAAAAAAAAAAAAAAGTGAGTCAGTTGTTGTTCGCTGATGATACAGCGCTGGTGGCTGATTCATGTGAGAAACTGCAGAAGCTGGTGACTGAGTTTGGTAAAGTGTGTGAAAGAAGAAAGTTAAGAGTAAATGTGAATAAGAGCAAGGTTATTAGGTACAGTAGGGTTGAGGGTCAAGTCAATTGGGAGGTAAGTTTGAATGGAGAAAAACTGGAGGAAGTAAAGTGTTTTAGATATCTGGGAGTGGATCTGGCAGCGGATGGAACCATGGAAGCGGAAGTGGATCATAGGGTGGGGGAGGGGGCGAAAATCCTGGGAGCCTTGAAGAATGTGTGGAAGTCGAGAATATTATCTCGGAAAGCAAAAATGGGTATGTTTGAAGGAATAGTGGTTCCAACAATGTTGTATGGTTGCGAGGCGTGGGCTATGGATAGAGTTGTGCGCAGGAGGATGGATGTGCTGGAAATGAGATGTTTGAGGACAATGTGTGGTGTGAGGTGGTTTGATCGAGTAAGTAACGTAAGGGTAAGAGAGATGTGTGGAAATAAAAAGAGCGTGGTTGAGAGAGCAGAAGAGGGTGTTTTGAAATGGTTTGGGCACATGAAGAGAATGAGTGAGGAAAGATTGACCAAGATGATATATGTGTCGGAGGTGGAGGGAACGAGGAGAAGTGGGAGACCAAATTGGAGGTGGAAAGATGGAGTGAAAAAGATTTTGTGTGATCGGGGCCTGAACATGCAGGAGGGTGAAAGGCGGGCAAGGAATAGAGTGAATTGGATCGATGTGGTATACCGGGGTTGACGTGCTGTCAGTGGATTGAATCAGGGCATGTGAAGCGTCTGGGGTAAACCATGGAAAGCTGTGTAGGTATGTATATTTGCGTGTGTGGACGTATGTATATACATGTGTATGGGGGTGGGTTGGGCCATTTCTTTCGTCTGTTTCCTTGCGCTACCTCGCAAACGCGGGAGACAGCGACAAAAAAAAAAAAGAAAAAAAACAAAAAAAAACATATATATATATATATATATATATATATATATATATATATATATATATATATATATATATATATATGGTTCCACCACCAAGATTGGTAGACACTTCGATGTTGTTGCTATAGGAGTTTGACCCTCTTGTTGATTGTGAACTGACCAAATGTAAACTTTGCCAACAAAGTTATACTTACACCCTGGAGCATTACATCCCTGACTGCTGTAAAAAAAAAAGTAAATGAGTTCAGAGACGCTGCTTGCCAAACATTACAAGATAAGTGCAAACATTACATCCATGACAATGTTCTACCTCGGAGACTTGAAAAGTATCATAAATTTGCTCATTGCAAAATGTATTTTCTAATTCATATGGTAGAAACGTAATCTAAACACTATTGTTTAAAACTGTTGTAAACTTACTATGCAAACTGCCCAATCATTCACTATGTTGCCTAAGCCATGTTACCACTTTTCTCACTATGTAACCTAGAAAGTTTTCAATCACTGAGGTCCAGGTCGGTGTTCTGTGTAACCCCTTTGGCACCACCGCCCACAGGATGGGTAGGAGCTCATAATCAACCAAATGCAATTGCGGCAAAAATCAGTCAAATCAATCCCCATCGAGGGTTGGACGAGATGTGCGAGTGTGTGTGTGTGTGTGTGTGTGTGTGTGTGTGTGTGTGTGTGTGTGTGTGTGTCTGTGTGTGTTACCGGATTACGTCTGCTCGTACACTGCAAGTGATGTCAGTCACATCTGACGAGGCTGTATGTCACATTTGGCGAGGCTGTATCATTAAGGAAAACACTGCAGTTCCCTGCCATTGCATGCAGCGCAGCCTTGAGATGCTGAGTAAAAACAAGACTCGTACAAACTGGTTTAAAGGTATATATATATATATATATATATATATATATATATATATATATATATATATATATATATGATCACTCCGCAAAAAAAGACAATAAGAAATGTAGGTTAAAAGAGCAGGTAAATGATAGCCTAACTTATGTTACGTGGACGAAGGCGACATGGAAGATCTCTGGCCTCAATATCTATACGTTACTTGCATTCTTTTTATCTTTTTATTCTTTTTACAATAACGGACATGAAACGTGGATAGCATGCCCCAGTCAAGGCCATCTCGGGTTCAAGGAAAAAGGAGCAAGAATCAAGCAGGTGTCGGTAAACCTAACTGTTTTGGGGAAGGAAGGAAGGAAGGAAGGAAGGACGGAAGGAAGGAAGGAAGGAAGGAAGGAAGGAAGGAAGGAAGGAAGGAAGGAAGGAAGATCCTGTGAAGAATATTCCACGGCTTAGGTGTTGGAGTAAGGAAGGAAGTGGGAGGCTTGTACAAGCCAGACTGACGAACATTCTTGGACGACCAGTGTAACGGAAAGGTTAATCTTATAGAGTGGAAACACATGCTGGAAATCGAGCGAGTTTTATATGCAGATGGCAACATAAGACTACATGTATAATAACCTGACAACAGTTTGGTGCATCCACAGTTCTAAAGCTCATTTGCTCTGGGATGCAGGAGACGTCGCTAGCATGAACACTGCGCACATCTAACTGCAAGGGAGTTAATTATCGCTTACTATTAAATCAATTACCTGGAGGTATGTAAGGCCACGGTAACTTGCTGTGGCGACCTCTGTAAAACCCATGTGACGAAGCCGGCAAAGTGTTAAAGTCTATTTCAAGTGAATAATCTAGTGTTGTTAATAGGGAATCGTACCGAAGCTTACAAATATGACCCGAGTGAAAGGGACTGCTCTATAAATATTTCCACTGATCAAGATAACAAACGGAAGGAAGATGTGAACTCCGTACATTCTTCAAATAACTTCTGACTTAGGATGCATACAACAACGCATGATTAACACCCAGAAGTTGTTAAAAGACTAACTGTGAGGGCGATGTTGCCTCCACACACGTAGTCATGCTATGAATAATTCAGGGGTGTAGTTAAGGCGTGCTAACACCAAGACCACCTCGTTATGTGGTCTGCGTAGCTAACGCGATGGGTCGAGCGACGCCCACAGGCCACACGCACGTACGTACGTACGTACCCCAGTAACTCTTAACCAGGAATGCCAGAGATGACGGAGCACCGCCGTCCGGGAAGTTTGACCCAAACTGGCGTAAAGATAAGATGTCTTCATTGTCAAATGGCAGACATGATACAAAATGAAATTCTTTATGGCTAGAAAGAGAAATAGAAACATTAAGCTCCTATATGGAACGGCGAGCAATGGTGATGTAAGACACTTGAAAAAAAATATCGTGTTCTAAGCGGACATATCCAAGTTACTCAAGGTGGAGGTAGGAATATTAGTAACCAAATACTCTTGTCGGCTGAGCATATTCCGCTTTTTTATGTATAGGCTTCTTCGCTGCTAGGCTTCAGTAAAAGGCTAGGCTTTTACTGAATAAGGTCGGACTTTTACTGAACTATGAACAAAAGAGATAGAAAAGCGAAAAGGAAAAACAATATCTTGAGTTTTGAAGGAAACAGTGGAATATCTTAAGCCTTGTATTCAAAAGTTTCTCTTCAGATAAGGGAGGGGGAACGATTAGAATGTGAAGACACGAAGCCCAAATGTGTATGATGAATAGTGTTGCCCTTGCGAGATGGGCGACAGTCAACTGTTTAGTCAACACTTCAGGTATTGAGGAGTGACTATCGCTCGCTAAACTCCCGGATCTGTTCCCTGACGTACAGTACAGGGGATCGGGAATTCCGACGGCTGTCTGGTACACTGTAGAGGGGACCAAGTGGTATACCACTGTTGCTGACTGAATGCCTTTGCACTGCGTTAGAATCCGGACCATGGCTGAACCCACGGCAGCAGCCGAGTGGTGGTATGACAAAGAGGAAATCTGTCGACCTTATCTGTGTGTTGAAATTGTCAGATGTCAAAGAATTTTGTCCACCTTCTCTGGATGTTGAAATTGTCATATATTAAAAGAATTCTGTCGACCTTCTCTGGATGTTGACATTCTAATGTCAAAAACGTTATCAAAACCATAATACACAGGAAACCAATGAAATATGTGTGTTCATGTCCATTACCATTTAAACCACCATATGAATGTAAGGAAATCAGTATTTGTACCTACGTACCTCAGAACTCATAAGACTGTACACTCAGAATTTATAGACCAAGAACTCAGTAATACAGAAAATATAGGTAGAAAACCCCAACACGTAATGCGCATTTTGAATAAATGCCATGGCACAGCAAGGAAAAAAATCTAACACTGTTCCACAGATTAGAGAGGAAGATAACAGAAATAAGAGCTTAGTTCTTCCTTATGATGATTTTTTTTTTTTTAGAATATTGTGCCGGTTAAAAAAATGATATTAAGATGGTAGCTTTTTCATAAAACCATACCATAAAAGCCAAACCTAGTCAAGAACACCCACCCTAAAGACATGGCTGGATGTGTATATAAGACTGAATGTAGAGATTGTGAGACGCATTACATTGGTCAAACACAAAGAGGCTTCAACATCAGAGATAACCAGCGTACGTTAGGAGTGGTCAAGAAAATTACGCCTTGTTTCAACCTAAAACTAAGGGCGACCATCACAGTTGAGTGGAATAGTGTCTTCCACATCATCAAGTTAGATCTGCTTTAGAGACAAAGATAATACAATCTGGTACGATTTCTAAAACTTATGGTCAAGGGATCAATATGTCCTATGGCCACTTTCACCGTGAGCTGGTAATATGACATTTGGTGGGCGAGAGGATTCTACCCAGCTGAACTGGTGTGACCTGACCTGTGAATCAGGTATGTAAAGGGATCCTGACCAGTCGACCTGTTATGACCTGACCTGTCAAACCAGGTATGGACAGGGATCCTGACCAGTCGACCTATTATGACCTGACTTGTAAGTTTTCCTTAATCTATTCCATACTGACCTGAGTTTCTCCTGTCTATAAATTACTTGTAACCTTACCTTCAGTCAGCCAGCCTGAAGATTAGATAAATGGAAGATCCTGCCGCTACAATTTTATTTCTCCTGTGGTTTTATCTGCATTTGTTTTACATGAGACTGCGTCTATACTGTGTACACACTCACACACACACACACATATATGTATATATATATATATATATATATATATATATATATATATATATATATATATATATATATATATATATACACGCACATATACATACCTATACATGTATATAATTCATACTTGCTGCCTTTATTAATCCCCCCCCCTCCCCGCCACACACACACACACACACATATATGAAATGGCACCCCCTCCCTCAGGACGCACGCGAGGTAGCGCTAGGAAAAGAAAACAAAGGCCACATTCGTTTGAATGGAGAAAAACTGGAGGAAGTAAAGTGTTTTAGATATCTGGGAGTGGATCTGGCAGCGGATGGAACTATGGAAGCGGAAGTGGATCATAGGATGGGGGAGGGGGCGAAAATCCTGGGAGCCTTGAAGAATGTGTGGAAGTCGAGAACATTATCTCGGAAAGCAAAAATGGGTATGTTTCAAGGAATAGTGGTTCCAACAATGTTGTATGGTTGCGAGGCGTGGGCTATGGATAGAGTTGTGCGCAGGAGGGTGGATGTGCTGGAAATGAGATGTTTGAGGACAATATGTGGTGTGAGGTGGTTTGATCGAGTAAGTTATGTAAGGGTAAGAGAGATGTGTGGAAATAAAAAGAGTGTGGTTGAGAGAGCAGAAGAGGGTGTTTTGAAATGGTTTGGTCACATGGAGAGAATGAGTGAGGAAAGATTGACCAAGAGGATATATGTGTCAGAGGTGGAGGGAACGAGGACAAGTGGGTGACCAAATTGGAGGTGGAAAGATGGAGTGAAAAAGATTTTGAGTGATCGGGGGCTGAACATGCAGGAGGGTGAAAGGCGTGCAAGGAATAGAGTGAACTGGAACGATGTGGTATACTGGGGTCGACGTGCTGTCAATGGATTGAACCAGGGCATGTGAAGCGTCTGGGGTAAACCATGGAAAGTTGTGTGGGGCCTGGATGTGGAAAGAGAGCTGTGGTTTCAGTGCATTATTACATGACAGCTAGTGACTGAGTGTGAACGAATGGGGCCTTCGTTGTCTTTTCCTAGCGCTACCTCGCGCACATGTGGGGGAGGGGGTTGTTATTCCATGTGTGGCGGGGTGGCGATGGGAATAAATAAGGGCAGACAGTATGAATTACGTACATTTGTATATATGTATATGTCTGTGTGTGTGTGTATATATATATATATATATATATATATATATATATATATATATATATATATATATATATATATATGTATGTATACGTTGAGATGTATAGGTATGTATATGTGCGTGTTTGGATGTGTATGTATATACATGTGTATGTGGGTGGGTTGGGCCATTATTTCGTCTGTTTCCTTGTGCTACCTTACTAGCGCGGGAGACAGCAACGGAGTAAAAAAAAAAAAAAAAAAAAAAAAAAAATATATATATATATATATATATATATATATATATATATATATATATATATATATATATATAAATACATATTGGAAAGGATCACAATTCAGCGCTTGATTAAGTATATTCCTATGAATCCAGGGGGAAATGAAACACGGTAAGTTCCCAAGCGCAGTTTCGTGTAATAATCACATCAGGGGAGATGAAAGAAAAGAAATATTACACTTGTTTACCAAACGGCATCCTAGCTACATCTCTTCGTTGTATATAAACTGACTATTATATTTCTCTCTTGTGTCTCCCCTGATGATGTGATTATTACGCGAAGTGCACTTGGGAACTTCTCGTGTTTCATTTTCCCCGTGAACTCATGGGAATATATATATATATATATATATATATATATATATATATATATATATATATATATATATATATATATATATATCAACCCATTAAAGACGGAATGAGGCCAAGACGTTTCGAAACAATCCGGACGAAGGAATGAAAATGGAACGTCCACTTCCGTAGCCACGTTGATCAATAAAAAAGCATGGTTGTATCAAGCCAGAATCCATCTTTAACCATCTCAACTTCAGCACTAAGTCTACGCCTCTGACACAGACCGATGAAGGGTGGCAGATGCTACCAGATCACAGCCAGACGCTACCAAATCACAGCCTGTGATCTTAAGTTCATCAAAGTTACGTTTAAATTGTTTTCCAATGATACTAAGGGTAGACGGGTGTTCCAACAGTGCGCTCATGTGTGTGCCTCTCAATCTTAATCACGTATTGTTCACGGTCGTCACCCACAAAAACCAAATTTGACTCGTTCCTTTCCGGTACTTCGGCCGTTGACTCAAGATGTAATCTATGGCGGGACCAGCTCTTGCTTATGCAATGTTAGCACATCAAACGCAATTTGTAAAGTTGCCAAGAAAAAGGCGATTCTGATTCCATTAATAATTTCCTTCTGAATTATCATTTTGCCAGTATATCTGCAGTAACGCAGATGACTAACTCCTAAACTTTAACCTAAGCAAGTGATGGATCTACTGAAAAGCACACCTCCTTTCCTCCTGTTTCTACCACACCAAACTATGAACTATGAAAGCCACGATCCAATACCTTCCAATAGGTCAACAGGCGACGATCATGTGGCCACCTTATCTAGAAAGACCTGTGAGGATTATACAAGCTTGAAGACCATAACCAAAGACCCTACTAGGCTCTGACCACAAACACCTCTGGTCTCAAATGTTCCTTAAACAAAGAGCAATCTTGATCATCAGCCGATTTGTCCACACAGACAGAAATCTCGCTTTTCATAACGGATGAACTGAATAGTTACCCAATGACATCAAAGACACTGCTCAACGTGACTGGCAACTGTAGCAGGAAGCATCAAATTACTAACATATTTGAAGCATACGACAACAAGCATGAGAACGAATTAACTTTCTTTTTCTTTACTTTTGTTGCAAGTGCGGCTAATTTTTTGTGCACTCTTACCCATCCTGTGGGCGATGGCGCCAAAGAAGATACAGAGTTCACAAAAGGTCCAATGACCCCAATAACTGAAATACCTTATAGGTTACATAGTACGAGTGAAAGCATGTTGGCAAGTCTTAATCTCATTTACTGGAGATTTCGGCTGGTAAGTGTTCTCTGTTGATGATTAAAACACGAGGGGGAAAAAAGAAATGTTTGTTGGGCATTATAGGGGATTTGATGCAACTCCAACCCCACTCTATTTCATAAAAATATTCTGCAGTAAACAAGTTTATACAAAATTCTCTTAAAGCCGTTCAACTACGCACAGCTGTCCCGGATAACAGGCTGGCTAACGTCAACAAGGAAGAGAACGAGGCATCTCCGGCCCGATTCCCTCCTCACAGACACACACACACACAACTGGGGAGTGTGTATAAACCCACACACACACCCACACACACACACACACACATGCAACAATCACCAGTGGAAAGAGAAAATAAAAACGGTGAGTACTTTCGTTCATTACGTCCTCAGACAGAGTGAGGGAGATAAAGTATTAGGGTCCTGAAAAACACAGAGGCGGGGCTTCATAACCCCGTCTTCCTGCTACCTCTGTGCATTTAAGGACCTCAATACCTGTTCCCTTACACTCCGTCAGAGGAGGCAATAAACGAAAGTACTCCCGGTTTTTATTTTTTCTTTCCAGTGGTGATTGTTGCACATTATATATATATATATATATATATATATATATATATATATATATATATATATATATATATATATATATATATATTGACAGGCGTGCGAAAGAGAGACTTTTGGATGTTAATGTGCTGAGAGGTGCAACTGGAGGGATGTCTGATCATCATCTTGTGGAGGCTAAGGTGAAGGTTTGTATGGGTTTTCAGAAAAGAAGAGTGAATGTTGGGGTGAAGAGGGTGGTGAGAGTAAGTGAGCTTGGGAAGGAGACTTGTGTGAGGAAGTACCAGGAGAGACTGAGTACAGAATGGAAAAGGTGAGAACAATGGAAGTAAGGGGAGTGGGGGAGGAATGGGATGTATTTAGGGAATCAGTGATGGATTGCGCAAAAGATGCTTGTGGCATGAGAAGCGTGGGAGGTGGGTTGATTAGAAAGGGTAGTGAGTGGTGGGATGAAAAAGTAAGATTATTAGTGAAAGAGAAGAGAGAGGCATTTGGACGATTTTTGCAGGGAAAAAATGCAATTGAGTGGGAGATGTATAAAAGAAAGAGACAGGAGGTCAAGAAAAAGGTGCAAGAGGTGAAAAAGAGGGCAAATGAGAGTTGGGGTGAGAGAGTATCATTAAATTTTAGGGAGAATAAAAAGATGTTCTGGAAGGAGGTAAATAAAGTGCGTAAGACAAGGGAGCAAATGGGAACTTCAGTGAAGGGCGCAAATGGGGAGGTGGTAACAAGTAGTGGTGATGTGAGAAGGAGATGGAGTGAGTATTTTGAAGGTTTGTTGAATGTGTTTGATGATAGAGTGGCAGATATAGGGTGTTTTGGTCGAGGTGGTGTGCAAAGTGAGAGGGTTAGGGAAAATGATTTGGTAAACAGAGAAGAGGTAGTAAAAGCTTTGCGGAAGATGAAAGCCGGCAAGGCAGCAGGTTTGGGTGGTATTGCAGTGGAATTTATTAAAAAAGGGGGTGACTGTATTGTTGACTGGTTGGTAAGGTTATTTAATGTATGTATGACTCATGGTGAGGTGCCTGAGGATTGGCGGAATGCGTGCATAGTGCCATTGTACAAAGGCAAAGGGGATAAGAGTGAGTGCTCAAATTACAGAGGCATAAGTTTGTTGAGTATTCCTGGTAAATTATATGGGAGGGTATTAATTGAGAGGGTGAAGGCATGTACAGAGCATCAGATTGGGGAAGAGCAGTGTGGTTTCAGAAGCGGTAGAGGATGTGTGGATCAGGTGTTTGCTTTGAAGAATGTATGTGAGAAATACTTAGAAAAGCAAATGGGTCTGTATGCAGCATTTATGGATCTGGAGAAGGCATATGATAGAGTTGATAGAGATGCTCTGTGGAAGGTATTAAGAATATATGGTGTGGGAGGCAAGTTGTTAGAAGCAGTGAAAAGTTTTTATAGAGGATGTAAGGCATGTGTACGTGTAGGAAGAGAGGAAAGTGATTGGTTCTCAGTGAATGTAGGTTTGCGGCAGGGGTGTGTGATGTCTCCATGGTTGTTTAATTTGTTTATGGATGGGGTTGTTAGGGAGGTGAATGCAAGAGTTTTGGAAAGAGGGGCAAGTATGAAGTCTATTGTGGATGAGAGAGCTTGGGAAGTGAGTCAGTTGTTGTTTGGTGATGATACAACGCTGGTGGCTGATTCATGTGAGAAACTGCAGAAGCTGGTGACTGAGTTTGGAAAAGTGTGTGAAAGAAGAAAGTTAAGAGTAAATGTGAATAAGAGCAAGGTTATTAGGGACAGTAGGGTTGAGGGTCAAGTCAATTGGGAGGTATGTTTGAATGGAGAAAAACTGGAGGAAGTAAAGTGTTTTAGATATCTGGGAGTGGATCTGGCAGCGGATGGAACCATGGAAGCGGAAGTGAATCATAGGGTGGGGGAGGGGGCGAAAATCCTGGGAGCCTTGAAGAGTGTGTGGAAGTCGAGAACATTATCTCGGAAAGCAAAAATGGGTATGTTTGAAGGAATAGTGGTTCCAACAATGTTGTATGGTTGCGAGGCGTGGGCTATGGACAGAGTTGTGCGCAGGAGGATGGATGTGTTGGAAATGAGATGTTTGAGGACAATGTGTGGTGTGAGGTGGTTTGATCGAGTAAGTAACGTAAGGGTAAGAGAGATGTGTGGAAATAAAAAGAGCGTGGTTGAGAGAGCAGAAGAGGGTGTTTTGAAATGGTTTGGGCACATGGAGAGAATGAGTGAGGAAAGATTGACCAAGAGGATATATGTGTCGGAGGTGGAGGGAACGAGGAGAAGAGGGAGACCAAATTGGAGGTGGAAAGATGGAGTGAAAAAGATTTTGTGTGATCGGGGCCTGAACGTGCAGGAGGGTGAAAGGAGGGCAAGGAATAGAGTGAATTGGATCGATGTGGTATACCGGGGTTGACGTGCTGTCAGTGGATTGAATCAGGGCATGTGAAGAGTCTGGAGTAAACCATGGAAAGCTGAGTAGGTATGTATATTTGCGTGTGTGGACGTATGTATATACATGTGTATGGGGGTGGGTTGGGCCATTTCTTTCGTCTGTTTCCTTGCGCTACCTCGCAAACGCGGGAGACAGCGACAAAGCACAAATATATATATATATATATATATATATATATATATATATATATATATATATATATATACACAGACCCAAGGTTAAGAGATGGGGCAATACACTTGTAAACACGCTCTCCCCGTAAGACACAAATAGTTATTATGACACATTTAAGTATAAAGTCGAGTGTGGTAACATAAACTGTTGCCATATAGTATGTTATACGAGCTAGCTCCCTACCCCGGTGTTATGGGCAAACAGCAATAAACGAAGATACGAGGTAATGGATTAAAGGCTTTTATGCTCCATCTTGACAGCTAGAATCAAAATGAACATCCGCACCTTCCCCGAAATGGCACTATTTCCCTCAGCTCCGCCTGAACACAAGGACCCCTAGAGGGACGCGCGGTCAGCGGCCTTCAGCTGGCGAGGGGTCCCCCGGTACGGTGATGGGAAGGTCCAACTCTGTTGCCACACAGCACCATCATCCCGAACACTGTTGCCACACAGCACCATCATGACTTGACGAGTCTTAACAAAGAGATATTGAATTGCAGATCCCGAAAAGGCTATTCTGTACGGATGCCATTATAGAAAAAAATCAATAAATCAATTTTACACAAAAGGATATACGTAGACTGACAAGCAGACGTAAAACTATCATTTTCCTTTAAAGCCTTAGAACACGCAAGAATCTTACCTTAACAGCCAGAGGGACTCGCTCACACCTGCAAAAGAGATAAACTTTCTATTATTGTCGGCATTCAAAGATTACTCAATGTAATTACAACATTTAAATGTGACCAAAAATAATCCTAAGCGTTGTGATAATGAGACATTACGAGCATCAGCGGATTACCTCGACTCGAATGATTATGATGAGTACTACCTGATTCTCTACTGTTCCATCACCAACTTTCTGAAGGATTCAGAGACGATCCTAACCACGAGAGCGGCCTCCACGCTGCACCACACGCTCTGTCATATACGTATGGATGATCCAGAGGAAGACAACAGTCAAATCTCCTCTGCATAATCCTCCTATTGACGGCTCGTTCCAGAGGTGGCTGTCTAGTGGGCACTTGTTGTGAGGTACAGTGACAGGTGAGCCTTTATGGAGGTTCACGTCCCAGCTGACCCTGGATCCCATGACGAGGGTGTACGGCTGCTGGGTGGGTCCCATGCCCAATACCACGACAGCGACGGCGGCGGCGTAAACAACCGCCCGTGCACCCCGGCACCAGAGGTGTGAGGCGACGCCGTTGGTCTTGACCTCACAGGTGGCGGGAGTGCAAGAAGAGCCTCGGGTGCGCCTCTCACGTAAGCGTCCATGACAAATGGAGTGCAGTGCCAATAAGGAAACAATGGACCCGTGAAACAAACTATACAGGTCTCTATTATGTGTGGTACTTCGTAGGCTTAACCTCCCCTCCATCTCATCCCCCAGAAAAAAATGGATAAAGAAAATGAGAAACTAAGTGGCTTCATCTTAAGGCTGTACCCTTACTGGGCTTCCCAGCCCTCCAGCCTCCTGTAATTCCCAGCCTCACCACCTACCCCACCAGGGAACACCCATGGAACCAGGAGGGTCGTCCATCGTCTTGGTTGCCAACCACGTCACACTCGACCTACGATCTAAACGTCCCTCAGGCCTTTGTCCCTCATCGGACTCCCACGCCAGTCTCTCCCTCCCCTCCGGGGGAATTCAAGACCCACGACACGTGAGACAAGCAACAACTCAGAAAGCAAGCTCTGAACCCCCGAACACCAGACGTTCTTTCGTCTTCAGATTCCTTCCTACCTTCAGTGTCATTAGTGAAGTGGTAGCTCGCCTCTCCCCTCACAACCTACTTCTTCTGGATGTCCTCCTCTCCCTCCCCATGCCCACTGCCTCATCTCCCAGCTCCTACCCATGGTCGTCTACATGATCCCTGTCACCCCTGGCAGGGAACCCACCCTGTCTCACTACAGTCCACGGTGACCTTCTCCCCACGCTCACTCCTCCCCTGCCACAGTGCCTGCCACACCTGCCGACGCGACCTATTCCCATCTCCCCCATCCCACCTTTTGCTCCCCACCTGCAGCAGGACGGGCCTCCTGCTCTTGCCCTCAAACATAAATGCTCCTCCCAAGCTACCCTGCTCCTCCCAGCCGTTTCTTTTCCCGCCAGCTCTTTTTTCATGATGATACTCCCTTCTCTAGCCATGACTCCCCGCTAAGGCTTCTTCCAAGTTATCGCCTCCTTGGCTCTGACAGCTCTCTGCCCCGAACATCTCTCATGGTGAATGTGATCACTCCTCCTGAGTCCCTCTTCTCCACTCATCCCATCACCGTCCCGTCGTCCACTGCTCCTTCACTCCGTGGGTCCTTCATCTAACCGGGCTGACACCTGTGGTGAGGCAGCCTCTCTATCACTTCCTCACCTTGCAACATACCCAGACACATGGAAACTGCTGGTGCCATGTTCTACCTAATACAGAACGCTGCTCACAGGACCTCCGGCGAATCACTGAAGAGCCCCAAGGGACTGGGAGGAATTTAATAACTACTGCGTCTTCACAAACACGAGAACAAGATCAGGGGAAAGGCCTTGGCTCATACTATCAGCGACCTCTCGACCTCCTCCTAAAGGTAGGTTTAGAGCAGAAGTGTTCACCAGAAAACCAGTGAAGGCCAGAGAGAGCAATGGAAAACTTCGATCGGGCCACAAATTCCGTTAGAATATATACATATATGATACATGACATCTGTCTACATATACGATATATGACATCTGTCTACATATTTCTAGGTTTGTCACCAGAATCACATTAGATCTGTACGCTTTATATGCCGTTTTCGAGAGAGTAGTTTTCCCCATTCCTACAATCAACTATACCAAAATCTATTACTTATTTCATTACTTATCTTTTTCTTTTTTCCTCGATCTCTTCCAGGCCGCAAGAGAGACAAGTGAGAGCCGCATGCGGGCCGTAGTAAATATCGATGGTTTAGAGGAAGATTCCTGCTGTTCGTGTAGCATGTCCTCGGCGACTTGCTTCCTCAATTCCTGAACGAGTGAAACAGAAGGTCGGCGTCCAACCTAACTAATCAACCTCTTCAGTCATGGTGTCCGGCAGAAGGTTATAACATGGCGATGTTTTTCCTCATGCGCTGGATGAGGAAGAACTTTACCTCGTCATGATCAGGATGAACACCTCTCACATGACGATGGTGATCCTTGCTCATCTAGAAGGTTTATGCTCAACTCTCCTCGCAGACACTTGGCGTGTTCTGCTATATCGACTCTTTCTGCTCAAAGTGATAGAGTACCACCTTAGCGCGTAATCCCCGAGTCCCGTATCATAGAAATGTACCGCCAGGTTCGTGTGCGTAAGGAAAATCCTTCTTCGACGTCTCATGTAGACTGCTGGCATTACTCTGTTTCTGCAGGCTTCACAGCGGGCAAGAATATCGTTTTACTGCCTTCTACTGCAACATGAAGCTACAAATGCCTTTTTTCTTTTCTGTCAGATACAGAACGCCTTCGACGCAGCTCTGGGTGAAAGGAAGATTCCAGCGATGGGTTCACTCTCTAGAGTCATCGGTACGCGGGTGAACGTTCGCGTTTCAGGGGCACTCCTTGATCCATTCGTCATGTTCTTCCTAGAAACCCCGCAGGGAAGGAATTCTCAGCCCTGCTCTTTCCAGCGGCGTAATATATTCCACCGGGCTACGTTCACTGCCCTCGAGCGTCATACACGATGGGGAACGATACGAATAGTTCTTCAGCCGATATCCTCGGAATGTGGCATTAGCGCTTGGCATGACAGAATCAAAGCTGTGTGCCATGCAAGAAAAGATCCCCCTCGCCAGCATTACGATGAAACAAGAGCTGGACATTAAGAGTCTCTTTGGCAAGCCTGACTACACACGGCTTGCACCGATTGCTTACCTTATTGAGAGGGTCTTCCTAATGACTGTCCCAGCACAGTGTACAAGTCTCTTGTTTGGTCCTATACTAACGACGTCGTCAAAGCCCTATCTTCAAACTCATCGCCTCCGCAACAAAACATTGAAAAGTCCTGTGCCTCAAGTCAGCTGTCAGAGAGAATCCTTGGGTTCCCAAGATGGACTTCGCCTGGCTAACTCGTACTCGAACTTTACCTGCCATTATTACAAGACAGACCGCAGAGAGGACAGCACTTTAGAACTACAGAAGCTTTATTGAGAAATCATGACAGACGCTTCTCGAGCGAGGACTGTGACAGCTGACCTGGTCAGATTTCCATTCTCGAGACTTCGGTGACGCCTTTGCCAAAGACGTCAGAATCTTCAACCTTTTACCTTGACTTTCGCCAAGTGGTTAGATTCACTCATTTGGAAAGCACGGCTCTCTTTTAGACACCTTCCTTATCAGCTATCTAATCAAGGGGATGATATCGTAGGGCCCTTATCTCGCTCAGGACGTACGAACACAGATCAGGAACTGGTGTGGTGGCCACCTGCATACGTCACACACTGACGGTTCCTGTGTGTCACTGTAAATCTCCCGCGCGGCCACGAGAATTACATGTCCACAAAATCCTTCATCCTACTCATGGCACACTCCAATGTGGACGGGAACATCAGCCTGTAACCGCGCTCCTGTGGTCGAATCCCTTGGGTACACAAGCCACCAACCAATGCCTTGTTCGCTGTGACTCGATTCCCAAAGCATCCCTCTCGAGTGCTGCCCACGGGGACCTGACTTCGATGACAACACTGACAATCGGGTTCGTCCGTTTGGTCGCTCCGGTTGATGCGTGAACCCCGTCCCCTTCCCTGCGTACATCGTGTCTACTTGGGATCCCCGGCAAATGAATACGCTTCTGACCTTGCCAGAACTGGTCCTGAGCAAGATGACGTCAACTCGGCCGTCCCTCACCTCAATCACCAGAACTCCTGCATGTTTACTTACCCCTGCGGGAAGAGCATGATTGCATGATGACATTCCTCCTTGATATGAACAAGGGGAAGGAAGTAACTTAATCTCCTCTGTACTAACATGACAATGGAACCTCGAGAGAGAGAGAGAGAGAGAGAGAGAGAGAGAGAGAGAGAGAGAGAGAGAGAGAGAGAGAGAGAGAGAGAGAGAGAGAGAGACGCAATTTAAGGTTCCGAAGGTGACCCTAAGGGCATTACTGTTGTAGGTGCTGGACTCCCCATATCTCCGCCTGCCACTGACTCTCTCTCTCTCTCTCTGGGAGGCAGCCTCTACTCGCCTCTGTTCTGCGTCACCCTCACAGACACACCATCTCCTCCCCCTGCTATCCAAGCGAACGGCTCAAGAGCCAATTCTCGGGGAACAACGGAGACCTGTGCTTGGTGATGACGTTTCGTGGTGGACGCTCCGTAATCACCCATACCGGGTGGTTGTGATAGTCTTTTGACAACTCATGCTCCTTGTTGAGCATGAGCTGATATACTGTTGTACCATGTGAATGATGTAACACTATCATTTTCTGTTCAATAAGCTTGAATAATAATAATGATAAATACACCCGTCATGATTTTGTCATCATTTATGACGATTCTTTATTTGATTATGTTCCTCCTGCCTGCTAATGCCAGTTAAAACTAGCAATTTTGTAATAGGGACTCGGCATATAATTGCAAAGTTCCTATTTACTATTTCAAGTGAAATGTTACATCAACGTCGTCCGTGTTGCTGGAAACCTATTAACCCGACACGTCTCTTATAAAGTCCTAAGGAAACTGGCTTCCAGATTCATCATATCTCACTCATGGATTTGTGTGTACCTCTTGATGAAGGCTGAAGGAGCTGCCAGCACCATACTTAAAGGTAAGACAACACATCTCACAGGCTGGGCCGGGAGCTTCTTACGAACCACTCGAACGCAACACAAACGTAAGCAGAGCACTGGTTAACCCAAGGTTATGGGAGGGGAGGAACAAAAGTATAATATGTGGGTAAAACGTGGAATTCTTTTGTTGTTACGACTGTCCAGGAAGCCACTGGAAACATGAAAGAACGTTCTCTGCTTGAGTCTGCAGAGCACCGGCACTACACTAACAGTTCTCAGCAAGTCTGCTTTCGTCTCGTCCTCGAAGACCTTTTATCAATCAAGTTTATTGAACAGAAACTGATACAAGTGTTAGATTATTTGCACCGTACAACATTTTATCAGCCCATGCTCAACAAGGTACAAGAGTATAGTCAGAAGACTATCACAACCGCCCAGTATGGGTGATAATTGTTAAAAAGGTCACAGTAATACTGAATGTACAAAAACAAGGACTTCACATAATGTTAAAGAACGATGTTCTACTCAGGGCGCAGACCAACAGACCACTTCTCTGACGGCTGGCGAGGGTTCGTGGCAGTCCACTGCCTGCATCTTTGTATGGTTATTATCTTCCCTCTCGGCTTAATTAAGCCTTGCTGGTTCCATGCCTTGAACAGTAATCTTGTCCTCTATTCAGAGGCAGTGTTTGAATCCCTCAAACCATCATTTTCCTTTTGCCTGTACAAGCTGCAGGCCTTCCCCCTCAAACACCTTTCATTAAGCTGCTGATTCAGCTGAAGATGCCTCACGTTACGGCAAAGGCAACCACACTCCAGCATATGCTGAGACCAACAAGTGGTTGCCATAACGCCTTCGTCATAAAAACAAGTCATCTACGCTTGTGCTGGTCACACCTCCTCCCACGCATCTGGCCTCATCTGCAAACCATGTTGAGAGCACAGCTTGACCGTGACTGTCAGCCAGCAAGACCGACTCACACCCTTACCTGTTTGGATGTGTCTCTTGGCAGCCAATGATGCCACTTATGGTGTCATGAGAAGGAAGGTTCGTTCCTCCTCGAGCATGATAACCTGGCCTCTGACCGGACTTATAAGCTTAATATTAGATCAGAGGCCACGCCATTAGGCCATAGGGGTCGTACCCATGTACTCAAGCGTCGTGTCCTCAAGCCCCACAAGCTTATAACACCCACTTGACGTAACAGTTGTGTGAAAAAGAAAACTGTCAATAACTCTGCAACATACGTCATGAAAATCTTCATCTCCCGTCTTGTTTCCCCTTCTCACTTTCCTTGATCATCCACATCCCTCCCCACCTCCTCACCACCCATTCCCCCGCAACCAATAAGACGTGGGTTGAGGGGAGGAGGGTTCGACCAGATCGGTGTCACCTGCTACAAGATCTCTGACGGGGACGGTTGCTGGTCGTGTTGGGAGCCAGCCAGGTCAGCCAAGCTCTTCCCGACATCGTCAAAGAAACTTTCCCACCTTACCCTAACTTACCCTAACTGAACCCTTTGTTCTAGTCTATTCTAACTTGGCCAACCAAACGTAGCGAAACCGACAACTGGAGAGGGTTAACACGCATCACGTGACGAAACGCAGTGCGATCGGACGGATGACGTGTACGAAGGATACGGTCTGAACGAAACGTTACATTCCACTCGTGAGACCAAAATGTAAAATACGAAACGACATATTCTACTCGCGCGATAAGGAGTTACGTAATGCTACACTCTATACGTACGACCAACGGGTAGTGTACGACACATTCTATTTTGCGAGCGTATGGGAGAGTATTCGACACGTCATATTCTATTCGTGCGAGGAAAAGGGGAATATACGAAACGCATTCGTGCGAACAACGGGAAATACGTTATACACTCTGATATGACAAACACCATATATATATATATATATATATATATATATATATATATATATATATATATATATATATATATATATAATGATCTACCACCATATATGATCCTGGGAAACAAACTCGTTCAATATTTCCTGTAGTTTGATCATAATGCTTGGCTTCCTGAAGATACCTGCTCACCTTGGTCCATCTGGGTTTTTTTTTTTTCTTCCAGGAACAATGACCTTCTTATATCTCAGTAACCCAGTGATCTAAATGATCTTCAGCTACACCCTTAGAAATATGTGTGTGTGTATATATATATATATATATATATATATATATATATATATATATATATATATATATATATATATATACACATACTGGTGTTACCGGACACCGTGTGTTCAAGGTTAGACCACGAGTGAAAAAAGTTACCCTTGGCGAGGCAGGCTGCATGATTTAGAGTACTGTCTCGTTTCGGACCTTCTCATTCCAAAAGGAGTGTCCATTTCCCTGCAACGGGAAATAGTGCTGCAACCTTGGGCTGCAGGAGCCTCCAGGAGCCTCCTGGGCAACAGTAGAACTCTTTCACAAAAACTGGTCCTCTGGTAATTATATAGAAAACAAGAGACATATATAGTTTCAATACTTTATGGACGCTTGTGGTGTAGCGGTCAGCGTTCCTGACCGTGACGCATTCACGGGCCTCAGCCCAGGGTCGAGCGCATAGGTTCGAATCTTGGCTGTGGCAATCCATCCACAGTCAACCCAGCTGTTCATCCACCCGTAGGGATTGGTCGATAAAATGGGTACCTGGCTCAGGCTAGTGTATATACATATCATCCCAGGGATAGGGAGAAAGAACACTTCCCACGTATTCCCTGTGTGTCGTAGAAGGCGACTAAAAGGGGAGGGAGCGGGGGGCTGGAAATCCTCCCCTCCCGTTTTTAATTTTCCAAAAGAAGGAACAGTCCTCTGTTCTTAACAGATGCTCGTGCCGTCTCAACATTAAAAAAAAAAAGTGTCCAGTGTTTTCAGTGTGGAATCTGCATTTGTAATGCCAGAAAGATGGGTGGTGTCCACAAAGCAGACAAGAAAGCATAATTGGTACATGCCTAGGGAATGTCGTTTCAGATGGGTGTATGTCGGATGCGGTGGAACATAAGACTGTAACCTGTAAGAACAGGTTGCTGAAGTGCCAAGCTTGGGGGGTAATCTATTTCTGCTCGAGGGTTGGTGGATGGTTATGAGGTGGTCTGGGTGGCAGAAGAACTGTGTGTGTGTCAAGCATACTGAGGTAGAAGCCGTTCTCTGAGCTTGATCACTTCGATGTGAACACGTCAGGGGGCAGATGACTCTTTTGTCGTTTGCTGTCTTCCTCCCCCTTTTTTTTTCACCACTTGGCTGACCAAGCAGGTGAGGCGTGCGTAGTATAGGGAGGAGTAAATGAATTGTTAGTAAAGGAAACTACGGCTCTCTTCTTCTTCTTCTTGTCCAAAATACCAGAGTTCTGTGGCGTGTTTAGGGTTGCTCTATGGCCTTTTTCTGTTGCTGTCTGTGGTGTGAGCAGCGACTGTCACGTATGACACACGGTGTGGCCGGAGCTCTGACGAGCGGAAGTAGGACCAGTCACGATCATTGGGGGGGGGGGGGGGAGAGAGAGAGAGAGAGAGAGAGAGAGAGAGAGAGAGAGAGAGAGAGAGAGAGAGAGAGAGAGAGAGAGAGAGAGGTGAAGAGCCGACGGTGGGTTTCCGTGGGGATGAAGAGGTCTTGTTCTGAGCAAGCTAGTGGTCTAATATATATATATATATATATATATATATATATATATATATATATATATATATATATATATATATATATATAAAACCCATGTCAACTCCACCCTACGCCATCGGCCACGTCATCTTCATCTTGCGCCGGAACCCGTGTCATACACCCAAAACTACGCCACAGTTCATGGCAATTCTATCTTACGTCACAACACCACACTGGGCTAGAGGATTCCCCTTCCCACCAGCTGAATCAAGCAACTTGAGAAGGTGGTTGTGAGGCAAGGATTGGTGTGTCACACACTTCCCAGCTACCCACTCGTCATCCCTCTCTCTTTCATATCCTTTACACTTATCTAATAACATATATATATTATTTATCAATTATTTACTATACTTTGTCGTTGTCTCCAGCGTTAGCGAGGTATCGCAAGGACACAGACGAAAGCATGGCCCAACCCACCCACACATGTATATCCATACACGTCCACACATACACATATACATACCTATACATTTCAACGTATACATATATATACATAAAAAGACATATACATACATACACATGTACACAATTCACACTTGCTGCCTTTATTCTTTCCCGTCGCCACCCCGCCACACAGGAAAGGACAACCCCTTCCTACCCGCACGCGCGCGAGGTAGCGCTAGGAAAAGACCACAAAGGCCACCTTCGTTCACACTCAGTCTCTATCTGTCAAGTGTAATGCACCGAAACTACAGCTCCCTTTCCACATCCAGGCCCCACACAACTTTCCATAGTTTACCCCAGACGCTTTACATGCCCTGGTTCAATCTATTGACAGCACGTCGACCCCGGTATACCACATCGTTCCAATTCACTATTCCTTGCACGCCTTTCACCCTCCTGCATGTTCAGGCCCCGATCACACAAAATCTTTTTCACTCCATCCTTCCACCTCCAATTTGGTCTCCCACTTCTCCTCGTTCCCTCCACCTCTGACACATACATCCTCTTTGTCAATCTTTCCTCACTCATTCCCTCCATGTGACCAAACCATTTCAATACACCCTCTTCTGCTCTCTCAACCACACTCTTTTTATTACCACACGTCTCACTGATCCTTTTCATTACTTACTCGATCAAACCACCTCACACCACATATTTTCCAAAAACATCTCGTTTCCAGCATATCCACCTTCCACCCCACAACTCTATCTATAGCCCACTCCTCGCAACCATATAACATTCTTGCAACCACTATTCCTTCAAACATACCCATTTTTGCTTTCCGAGATAATGTTCTCGCCTTCCACACATTCTTCAAGGCTCCCAGAACTTTCGCCCCCTCCCCCACCCTGTGACTCACTTCCGCTTCCATGGTTCTATCCGATGCCAAATCCACTCCCAGATATCTAAAACACTTCACTTCCTCCAGTTTTTCTCCATTCAAACTTACCTCCCAATTGACTTGTCCCTTAACCCTACTGTACCTAATAACCTTGCTCTTATTCGCATTTACTCTCAGCTTTCTTCTTTCACACTTTTACCAAACTCAGTCACCAGCTTCTGCAGTTTCTCACCCGAATCAGCCACCAGCGTTGTATCATCAGCGAACAACAACTGACTCACTTCCCAAGCCCTCTCATCCACAACAGATTGCATACTTGCCCCTCTTTCCAAAACTCTTGTATTCACCTCCCAAACAACCCATCCATAAACAAATTAAAAAACAATGGAGACATCACGCACCCCTGCCGCAAACCGACATTCACTGAGAACCATTCACTTTCCTCTCTTCCTACTTGTATACATGCCTTACATATTCGATAAAAACTTTTCACTGCTTCCAGCAACTTGCCTCCCCCACACCATATACTCTTAATACCTTCCAAAGAGCATCTCTATCCACTCTATCATATGCCTTCTCCAGACCCATAAATGCTATATTCAAATCCATTTGTTTTTCTAAGTATTTCTCATATACATTCTTCAAAGCAAACACCTGATCCACACATCCTCTACCACTTCTGAAACCACACTTCTCTTCCCCAATATAATTTCCCAGGAAACTCAACAAACTTATACCTCTGTAATTTGAACACTCACCTTTAACCGCTTTGCCTTTCTACAATGGCACTATGCATGCATTCCGCCAATTCACAGGCACTTCACCATGAGCCATACATACACTGAATATCCTCGCCAACTAGTGAACAACACAATCACCCCTTTTTTTAATACATTTCACTGCAATACCATCCAAACCCGCCGCCTTGCCGGCTTTTATCTTCCGCAAAGCTTTCACTACCTCTTCTCTGTTTACCAAATCATTCTTCCTGACCCTCTCACTTCGCAAACCACTTCGACCAAAACACCTTATATCTGCCACTCTATCATCTAACACATTCAACAAACCTCAAAAATACTCACTCCACCTCCTTCTCACATCACCACTACTTGTTATTACCTCCCCTTTTGCCCCCTTCATCGATGTTCCCATTTGTTCTCTTGTCTTACGCACTTTATTTACCTCCTTCAAAAACATCTCTTTATTCTCCCTAAAATTTAATGATACTCTCTCACCCCAACTCTTATTTGCCTTCTTCTTCCTCTCTTGGACGTTTCTCTTGACCTCCAGCCTCTTTCTTCTATACATCTCCCAGTTATTTGCACTATTTCCCTGTAAAAAAAATATATATATATATATATATATATATATATATATATATATATATATATATATATATATATATATATATATATATATATATATATATATTCCTATTAGTCAATGGCGAAAATAAAGCACGATATGTTCCCAATTGCACTTTCGTGTAATAATCACATCATAAGGGGAGATACAAGAAAGAAATATAAGTCAGCTGATATACAACAAAGAGACGTAGCGAGGACGCCATTTGGTAAACACGTGATTGTCCAAATGGCGTCCTAGCTACGTCTCTTCGTTGTATTTCAGCTGACTTTTATTTCTTTCTTGTATCTCCCCGTGTAATAATCACATCATCAGAGGAGACACAAGAGAGAAATATAAGACAGTTGATATACAACGAAGAGACGTAGCTAGGACGCCATTGGGTAAACATGCGATTGGCCAAGACAGACAACGAGCGTATCAAAAACTTTTTATTTGGACAAGGTGAATTTTATCAACAACAAAGTTATCCAATTTGTATAAATCATAACCAATATTAAGATTATAATTCTTTGTTTATTTAATAATAGAAGATTCAATGATATTTCTCGTGGTACTAGAGTTAATAACTGAGATGGCATTACTCCAGTCAATACAATGATCATAGTCTTTAACGTGATTAAACAAGGCATTTGATTCTTATCCCGTTCTTATACTATATCTATGTTACTTAAGTCTAACAGAAAGATTGTTACCAGTCTGCCCAACATAAAACTTATCACAATTACTACATGGCACTTTATAGATGCACACAGGAGAGTTTTCTGGTGAGTTTCTGATTAAGATATTCTTCATAGTATCATTGTTACTGAAGGCAACATCTACATTAAAGGATTTAAGCAATATGGGAAGTGAAGTAAAATGATTATTAAAAGGGAGAACTGAAGGATTCTTGGTGTCAATGGGAAGTTTGGGTTTAACTCCATAAAATGATTTCTTTGCTAACTTAAGGGATTTATCAATGAAAGATCTATGGTACTTTAACTTAGATCCAATATATCTTCTCAAACTCATCATACTCTGGACTGCAAATACGTAATGCCCTAAGGAACATAGATTGAAATGATGATAATTTAACTCTGTCATGTTGAGATGAGTTAATGACCTTTTAGAATATTTATTTGATGTTTTGGATGATATTCATTTACCTGTTTCAAAGTCTGTTTTCAGTGAACTGATAAAATTGTGTATAAAAGACTGTGTATTTCAGTTCAATGGGGGTTATCATGCTCAAAAATTTGGTATGGCGATGGGTAACCCTCTTTCACCTGTACTAAGTAATCTTTATATGGAATTTTTGAAACAAAATTACTAAAGGATATCTTACCTTATAATACAATTTGGTTTAGGTATGTAGATGATGGTCTTTTGTGTTTGGCCAACAAATGAAAATTTACAAACATTTCTTCCCTTACTTAACAATTTAGTATCTTCCCTCAAATTTACCGTAGAAAATGAAAATAATGGTATGTTACCATTTTTAGATTGCATGATTCATGGGCAAGGAAATAAGTTGAAGTTTAGCATATACAGAAAACCTACTAATGTATGCTCATATATCCATTATTACTCATCTCAACATGACAAAGTTAAATTATCATCACTTCAATCTATGTTCCTTAGGGCATTACGTATTTGCAGTTCAGAGCATATTGATGATGAGTTTGAGAAGGTATGTTCTCTTGGATCTAAGTCAAAGTACCATAGATCTTTCATTGATAAATCCCTTAAGTTAGCAAAGAAATCATTTTATAGAGTTGAGATCAAACCTCCCATTGACACAAAGAATCTTTTAGTTCTCCCTTTTAGTAATAATTTCACTCTACTTCCCATGTTTCTTATATCCTTTAATGTAAATGTTGCCTTCAGCAACAATAATACTATAAAGAATATCTTAATCAGGAACTCACCAGAAAATTATCCTGAGTGTATCTATAAGGTGTCATGTAGAAACTGTGATAAGTTTTATGTTGGGCAAACTGGTAAGGATCTTTCTGTTAGACTTAAGCAACACAAATATAGTGTAAGAACGGGACAAGAATCAAATGCCTTGTTTAATCACGTTAAAAACTATGATCAGTGTATTGACTGGAGTAATGCTATCTCTAGTAACACGAGAAATATCATTGACTCTTCTATTACTAAAACACAAAGAATTATAATCTTAATATTAGTGAAGGTCTATACAAAATTGGATAAGTTTATTGTCGATAAAATTTGTAAACAATTCACCATCTTGTACACATAATAGTTTATGATACGCTCGTAGTCTGTCTTGGACAATCGCATGTTTACCAAATGGCGTCCTAGATACGTCTCTTCGTTATATATCAACTGACTGATTTATTTCTCTCTTGTGTCTCCCCTAATGATGTGATTATTACACGAAGGTACACTTGGGAACTTACCGTGTTTCATTTTCCCCGTGGACGCACATGGAGAGAATGAGTGGGGAGGGATTGACAAAGAGGCTATGTGCGTCAGAGGTGGAGGGAACGAGAAGTGGGAGACCAAATTGGAGGTGGAAGGATGGAGTGAAAAAGATTTTGAGAAATCGGGCCTGAACATGCAGGAGTGTGAAAGGCATGCAAGGAATGGAATGAATTGGAACGATGTGGTATACCGGGGTCGATGTGCTGTCAATGGATTGAACCTGGGGATGTGAAGCGTCTGGGGTAAAACATGGAAAGTTCTGCGGGCCCTGGATGTGGAAAGGGAGCTGTTTTTTCGGTGAATTATATATGAGAGCTAGAGACTGAGTGTGAACAAATGTGGCCTTTGTGGTCTTTCTAGCGCTACCTAGCGGGCGTGTGGGGGAGGGGTTTGTCATTTCATGTGCTGCGGGGTGGCGACGAATATGAATAGAGGTAAGTATGAATTATGTACATGTTTATATATGCATATGTGTAACGTGTATGTGTATACATGTGTATGTGGGTGTGTTGGGCCATTCTTTTGCCTCATTCCTTGTGCTACTTCGCTAACGTGGGAGACAGCGACAAAGTATACTAAATATGTATATAAATTTCATTTTCCAATGTTCAGCTTAAGGATTTCACGTGCAGGGTAAAAAAAACAGCATATATGTAAAAAAAATATATTTAATAAATAAATAGAATCTTTGAATACTGTGGAATAAATAGTATGACATGATAATCAATAAATAATATGGTATAAAATGAATCAAATATTTCGTGACAACTTAAGTCTGTGTTGGTAGGATGACAAGGTAAGCGCCAACACCAACAGTGGAAGACCGTTACCCGTCAGCCAGTGCGCTAACAGTCTGGCGACTCGGTCATAGTTGGGTGAGGTCTCTGATGTCCTCCGCTCATTCTCTGGCAGGTAACCGCTCCACCTCGCCCGGCTCAGCGCCAGCACTTGAGGTTCGCTGCACCATCTCGCCCGGCTCAGCGACAGCACTTGAGGTTCGCTGCACCATCTCGCCCGGCTCAGCGACAGCACTTGAGGTTCGCTGCAACATCTCGCCCGGCTCAGCGACAGCACTTGAGGTGCGCTGCACCATCTCGCCCGGCTCAGCGACAGCACTTGAGGTACGCTGCACCATCTCGCCCGGCTCAGCGACAGCACTTAAGGTTCGCCGCTCCATCTCGCCCGGCTCAGCGACAGCACATGCGGTTCGCCGCTCCATCTAGCCCGGCTCAGCGACAGCACTTGAGGTTCGCCGCTCCATCTAGCCCGGCTCAGCGACAGCACTTGAGGTTTGCCGCTCCATCTCGCCCGGCTTAGCGGCAGAAACTGCTTACACGTGTTCACTCACTTCCTGGTGACTGTGCTCAGCGTCAGCACTACAGGCAATGACATCCTTATTAGCACTATTCCTGAGTACTCCTCAGCATTGAAGGCACAACCATGTCTGCCGCTGCTGACGGAGAATGTCACACACTCGATGAGCCATCAACACCGTCTTTCACTCAGCGTGCCAGTGTCAGCACTAATTGTAGACTGGAGTGCGCACCTCAGCACTACTGACACCGACACTTTGTATCCACCTTGATGGGTATCTTAAGGTACTGCGGTTTGCCCAGGTCATTATAGTAACGGACGGTGAAAGTCTTCATCCTGTGCTTGACGGAGACGCACTGCTTCCTCTCCATGCCTAAGTCGTCGCCACAGTAACTGCACGAAGGGAGGCATCTCTTAACAGCCACCATCTTCGGGATTAACGTTTTGAACTTGAGGTCGTTCGTGTCCTCCAGTAGATCTGCCACGTACGTTTTCACGCGGTGACGTTTACATTTCATCTTCTTGAGCTGATTGACCTGACGTCTAATATGACGCTCTTGTGCATTTTCGGATGACCTCGTCTTCCTTGATGACCTTTCCTGGGTGTCGTCCACGTTACTGAACAGCTTCTGCACAAGCTCACTTGACCCCCAGTGCTCCGCTACCCAATCCTCAGCTCTGGAGGCTGATGCCTTCTCAGCGGCACTGGATAACATCCCTAAGTCACTGTTCTGTTCCTTGACTCTAGGGCCGAAAAATGGCTCCTTAAGGTTCAGCGTTAAGGAGTCAACGGAGCCAACCACACATACCAGCGACAACAATAACTGTAGCTTCATGACTTGAGGCTGCACACAACGATGTCTTGGGGGTAAGGTAAAAATATATCCAAACGGCGAGGGTAGCTCAGTGCGATACAACACGTCCTCTGTGTAGGAGCGTTGGTATATGAATAATATGGGAGGAGGAACGTGGGTATTTATATATAAACGTACATCCTTGAGCGATGACAGTAGCTGACCTTAGGGACTACCTCACGTGGAACTATAGTAAACCTTGACAACCAATTAATGGTTCCCGTTCACTTGGACAACAAATGTGTTCTTAATGGCTGTCGTACACGGCGGTCAAGAATCTACAGAATTATTTTATCAATAATAACGTGGACATGTACCTCTGTTGAAGTGTCTGGTAACTCTCCCAGGGTGGGGAGAGGGGGTTTCCCCCAGGAATGTTGCCACCACTCCCAAGTCCGCGAGTTATTTCTGCTGCTTTAAAAATAAGTTGATTCATACACGTCGGGAAAAAAAATTGTTTGCTGGCGTCACATACTATCACATGCCTTTCCTCAACTGTCCTTTTACGTGTTCAAAATAGAATAACAATAATAATGATGGAGGTGCCGTCACCACGCGCATGGAAACGTTCTGGCCAACTGGCCATGTGACTCATGACAGGATAAAACATGATACGTTCATGTCGAGGACAAGAGAAAGCATCAGATAAGGAAGAGTTAAAATCTTTACTCACAACAGGTAATAAGCAAGTGATTGGTGACGACTCTGAATGGCACCAGGCACTCGTTTCGTACTGACGATCATCGTACATCTGAGGCATCCGAGGGCCTTGGCTCCGCCTCCCTGCAGCCGCCTTAACAGTTGAAATCATGGCAACTTAATGCATCCGTTCTTACGTCATAGAGCTTCATCTTTGCGAACCCAGTTTTCCATTAACACGTTCGGTTACGTTACGGTCATCGGGCAAATGAGGACGGGCCTAGTGTAATACGATGCATGGGTACGATTTCAGCAACTTATTGTACAGATGAAGGGAGCGTAGTTAAGGTCTATCTACTTTCGTGCAGATATTTCAGTGGAACGTAACAAACGTGCGCAAGGATCTTAAAGTATTACACGCAAAAGTTGACCCGTTGTACTCCACGGTGGCATCATCGAACTCATGGGTCGTACCGTCGTGCACATGGGTCGTACCGTCGTGCCCATGGGTCGTACCGCCGTGCTGAGGACATTAACTTTCGCACATACACGTTAATATATCAGCTTTCTGCCGTGAGGCCACCCACTGGATAGCAGCCCCTTAGTCTGTGGTGGAAGAGGGCGCCCACAAGACTACGTACACTGCTAACCCCAGATGATTCACTCTTACAGTCTCAAGTCTCAGAAAGTCTAAAAAAAAAAAGAAATACATCACTATTATCCGAAACAATATTTGGGCTAATGTGTACAAGTTGACATTTTTGTTTGCGGTGTGACCTGGCCTTGTGGTGTGACCTGGCCTTGCGGTGACCTGGCCTCGTGGTGTGACCTGGCCTTGCGGTGACCTGGCCTCGTGGTGTGACCTGCCTCGTGGTGTGATCTGGTCTCGTGGTGTGACCTGGCTTCGTGGTGTGACCTGGTCTCGTGGTATGACCTGACCTTGCGATGTGACCTGGCCTCGTGGTGTGACCTGGCCTCGTGGTGTGATCTGGTCTCGTGGTGTGACCTGGCTTAGTAGTGTGACCAGTGGGGCGCGCAATAGGGAGGCCCTAAGTAAACGGTACCACACAAGGACGAGGTAAGGAGAGGATCGTTCAGGTCATGACTGGTCGCGTATGTACCTGCTGGTACCACTAGCACTGGCGCATTCAATAACCTGAATGAGGGTCTTTCTGATGGCCCGGTTTTACCCTGGAGGTGTGGACACACTCAGGACCCTGACGGAGCGAGGAAGACGGTGGTGGTGTGGTGTGTTCCCACACGCGCTTCTCGTCCTTGGGACTCTCTGTAAACTGCAGGCTCACCAACGAAGGTGATTTTTGTCCGTTATCAACCGAGAAAATAAAACATCCTGTCGACTTCTCTAGAACTTTAACTCTAAGGACCGTTCTACCGTGTTATCATACTCAGGTCCGTCGACAGCCACACGTTGACATGATTCAACGTCTAGGTGTGAAATCCCACTAGTAACGATCTCCCAAGGTCGTCCGTCCAGTTTATACTGCACACCTCCCGTTTCCCAGGCCATTCCTGCATGCCGGTAGTACCGAGCACCGCCACACCTTCAGTCGACTACGTGTTACTGCTGTGGTTTCCAGGAACCACTTCTTTCCTCTCTCTCTCTCTCTCTCTCTCTCTCTCTCTCTCTCTCTCTCTCTCTCTCTCTCATATCCACATACACACACCTACCGACAGTGGAGGTCAAACGTATACCATCATCATTCCACCACATCACTTCATTATGTCATTCGTCAGTCGGAAGATACAGAGAGCCGTCCGTCAGTCTTGCCCCTGCCAACCACAGCATGAGAAACACCTTTAAACTCGTGTGGTCACTTACACAACACGGACCTTGCCCCCCACACCACACCACAACATAAGGTACACCGCAGGGTGGGTTACCATGTATCCCTGACGTTCTCATGAAGACGTAACAGAGGCAGGTAAGGTAAAGCAAGATGTAGCAATGTTCCAGTAAGGTTTAGGTGAAGGTTGGCGGGGGTGGGGGTAGAGTGGGCGGAGCCACCGGCCCATCAGAGGTAATGACGTCACCACCGACACAGACACAGACACACTTCCCTCCAAAACACTGCCGCAATGAATACTCCTCACTCCGTAACCCACATCCTTCCTAATATATATATATATATATATATATATATATATATATATATATATATATATATATATATATAGAGAGAGAGAGAGAGAGAGAGAGAGAGAGAGAGAGAGAGTCTTGTTACCCAGAATCCCTTTCTAGAGGCTCATGCAGCTCAAGGCCGCGCTATTTCCAGTAACAGGGAACTGCGAACTCCTCCGGCGTGAGTTCTTGGACGAGACACGACTCCCAGCCAGTCCCTTCCATCCTTATGAGGCGCTCTTGCAGAACTCAGGTGGGGACCACAGGTCTATGCACAAAAAGTGCACGGTACTCTCTTCCTCAAACCCTGAGAATTCCACTGCCTCCTCTCAGATCATCAGTATGGATTTCGCAGCGCTAGGTGGTCTACCGGTGAGCTCCTCTCCTATGCGACTCACCTCTGGTCCTCTCTCTCTCTCTCTCTCTCTCTCTCTCACTCTGGGATTTTGAGGAAATTTTTGTCGTAGCGAACGACATCGCCAAAGCATCGGAAAGGGCGAGGCATCAAGGCTTTACTTTCTAAACTCACTTCCTTTAGTTTTAATGATTTTCTCTCTTTTCTTTTAGGCATAGTGTCCCCTCAGGCCGTTCGTTCCATCGTAGCAGTCGTCGATGGAGCTACTCACCCGACTCCCCCGCCTTCCTATCCTATCAACACCGGTGTTCCTCAGGGTTCCGTCCCATCACCTACTCTCTTTCTTCTCTCACTACATGATCTTCTCCCTACTACTTCTTACCCTTTTATAACGACGATTCCACATTACATACGTCAACTCACTTTTCCTCCCCTCCTCCCTTTAAAGCTCGTTCTCTTTCTTGCACTGATCATAATTCCTCTCTCTCAATTCCGACCTGGTCAGCATTTATTGTTCACACGCAATTTTTTTTTTCCCGGTATGTCTTTCTCAAGAACAGTTTGTTTCCATCTGTTCAATTTCAAAACACTACAATTCATCCCTGCAACTAGATAAACACGTTGGCCACAACCATACCCTTCAATCCATCCAGGAAAGCCCACGTAATCATCACCACAAAGTCTCCTTCACCAAAAGCTGGAGTGTTGTGTAGGTACTGTCATCATTTCTCTTACGAGCAGCTGCTTCATTCGCCCCAGCAAGGAGCACTGCTTACACAGCGTGGACGGCTGATCCCCGGCACTATGGAAGCCAAAGTGGAATCAAAAGTCTCGGTAATTCTCATGGCACCACCTCTCTTCAGCCTTCCTCCTTCTGTACGCCGCCGCGCCATGGTGCTGCTCTCTCGCTGTTCTACAGGTATCATTTTCGCCACTGGTCACGGGGAAGTAACTGCGTGTGTCTCCACCCTTAACCCGTGACATGCACTGGGCTGCTGCCTCCAAAGCCGAGTGTGTGTGTGTGTGTGTGTGTGTGTGTGTGTCGGCCGACCACCCGAGGATTGGCTGTTATAATACCTCCTCCTCCTCCTCCTGTCCTGGAAGAGTCAAGCCGTGGAATTCTCTTGTCTTTTGTTTCAAAAAATTCCATATCAAGATTACTTAGTACAGGTGAAAGAGGGTTACCCTCGCCATACCAAATCTTTGAGCATAATAATCTCCATTAAATTGAAAAACACAGTCTTTTATACACAATTTTATCAGTTCAATGAAAACAGACTTGAAACAGGTAAGTGAATATCATCCAAAACATCAAATGAATATTCTAAAAGGTCATCAACTGGAACTTTTGTGAACAGTGAGGAAACATCAAAGCTAACAAGTTTGAAATCAATATTAACATTGATATTGTCAAACTTGTTGACTAAATCTACATTGTTCATGATATTAGAATTTGATATCTTACCCACTAAAGGGCTTAATAAGGAAACTAACCATTTTGATAATTTATATGTGATGGAGCCTACTGAACTCACTATAGGACTTGCTGGAAAATTTTGTTCATGTGTTTTGATAAGTCCATACATACATGGCAATGAAGGGGACAAAGATGACAAATTTTTGATAAGATAACCAATACCTTTCATCAACTTCAGTTATTTATCAAAATGGCAATCAACTGCTTCTAGGGGATTCTTACTGAGTTCAGAATATGTTGTGTCATCATTTTAAAAGATCATTCATTTTAGATAAATAGTTACTTTTGTCGATAATCACAACAGTGTTAGCCTAATCTGCTTTAGTAATATGTATATCATTGTCTTTTTTTAAGGTGTTAATAGCTCTTATAAATCTTTTAGGGCAATTAGGTTCCACTGGTTTTCACAAACTGGCATACACTAAACCCTTACAGATATTAATTTCATCTTTAGTTAAGTTACTGTATTTCTCTAAATTGCAAAAAGACTTTGTGACATCAACATAGCTGGCTTCCCTGTTAGAACACACAAAACTTAATCCATAGCCTAACGCACACAAGGAATCCTTATCTAGTTGTTTATTGGACAGGTTTATCACAAATGAAGGGTCTGTGTTCTTAGTCCAATCGCTGTTTTTAATAAGATGATCCGACTTACAATTTAGTTTCATTTGTAGCCTACTGTATGGATTTGCTGAAGAAGTGACGGCCTACAGTCCCGGCAGTGTAACATGCGTGTCATCTCTTATCTCTGCCTAGTCAACGAATCAATCTATGAGAAGCATAAAGATCTCACACTGGTATCATGATACTCCAAGATAACTCATTCATATTCAGGTCACGACATCTCTAAAAGAGAAATGAATGTAAAGACAGTAATTGTGACAATCTTAACATCCCCCATAACACACTCTCTCTCTCTCTCTCTCTCTCTCTCTCTCTCTCTCTCTCTCTCTCTCACACACACACACACACACACATGTAAAGTACAACAGGGACCATTTCTCATTACCTTTATTTCCTCATTTTATTATACCTAAAATAAATAATCATCAAAGAAAATCTGGACCCAGTTATTATCCCCCCCTCCCCACGCCATGGATGAGTAATGATACAAACACTTTATATAAAATAAATAGGTTTATTTAGTAAATGACTTAGATTCGTTATAATCTCCTCAGAAAAAAACAATAATCAGGTACTAATGCTGGGTTACATCTAATACACACATGAATATGACGTACACAGTCAACACTGCCATACATGTATTACAGTCGTATTATACCTATATAAATATATTCATATATATATATATAATCTTTGGTGTCATATCTGAGAATAATGAGAGCATTTTGAGTTATAAAACATGAATCAAACAAGCATTTGTGTGAGCAGATGCAGTGGTCTAGGCTAATAGCGAGTCGCAACTGTTACTATAATGTACAGCTTATCGGACGGGAACTAACACTGTGTTCACATTATGTACATGGTATAACCGTGTATCCGCTCATGCACAAAAGGTGCATGAGCGTAGTCAAAGGACTGTCACAACCTCCCAGTATGGGGTGCTAAAGGCTAAAGTGGTCACAGTAATACAGAGTGTACAAGACAAAGATGGATACATCAGCACTTGACAAACACAACGTACAAAACAGAGATACAGTGTTCATATAATTCTCACAATTTTAGGAACTTTGGTGATGATAGAGCTGTTCATGGAATGCCGCGCCTTCATCTAGAGTCTCTGCTTTCGGGACACTTCGTCAGATCATGGTGGAGTGTGTAACTTTTCCGTCCCGAGCACATAACTGGCACCTGGTACGTACCGGTCGTGGAGTCTATGTCACCTCCCAGAGGTGAGGGTAACCAGTGCCCTCACCCTGGCGATCGTGGTCTGTGCGCGCGTCTCCCTTGTGTTTTCTCGTAGACAATGTTGAGGTGACTCTGAGGGGCGGAAATGCTCGTAGGAGTGTCAGCATTCACTCGTCGTCTGTATTCTGTCTCGCTCGTGCCCAGAGGAGAGGTGAGCATCATATAGTTAACCTCTGGGAGTGGCAAGGTCAGCTATATGATCCGCTACCCCGTTTTCTGTGATGCCAGTGTGAGAGAGGGGGGTCCCATATCAAGATTTTCTTTTTTTTATTATCTTTCACAGCTGCGGCGAGGAATTTTCTTATATATCCCCAACTAGGTCTCTGTTGGTGAGATTCCTGCTGGAAAGAGACGTCAGGGAAGATGTACTTGTCTGACACTACGGCCGTGATGTGCCCGAGCTTCTTCGCCTCTCTCACACAGCCAGGAGGATTGCCCGAGTCTTGGACGTTGTAGTGGAGGAGTTGTGTGGCAGACGGACAGCGAAAACCTCGAGTATCCTTCGTAGTGAACCACGCCCGACCATCCTTAAGTAGACTGCCATCACAGTAAAGAATGTCAATGTGGTGTCAAAGAGTCCTGAGGGGGGAAGGGGGGTTTAGTTGACGGTAGTTGACGGGCAAACCACATCAAGCACCTCCCAGAACTGCGCACCTCACCACTACTGACACCGACACTTGGTATCCACCCTGATGGGTAACTCAAGGTACTGCGGTTTGCCCAGGTCGTAGTAACGGACGGTGAAAGTTCGTATCTCGTGCTCGACGGAGACGCACTGCTTCCTCTCCATGCCGAGGCTATCGCCGCAGTAACTGCACGAAGTGAGGCACCTTTCCACGGCCAAAATCTGAGGTATCATAATCTTCTCCTTACGCTCGTCCAGACCCTCCAACTGATCCACGACAAAGATCTTCTTCAGGTGAGGTTTGCATTTCAACCTCCTGAGCTCTTTCACCTGACGGTCGATGGCTCGTTCCTCCACGCTCTTGCTGGATCTCTTGTTCCTGGTTAAGCCCAGTATCTCCAGCGCTGACCTGTCCCTAGCGTTGTCATTGTCGGATACCGCGCCACCGCTCGTCAGGTCCAGTCGACCACCCGGACGTGTCCCAAGGGAATTGCTGACGGTCATGGAGTCCACAGCACCCAACACCATCGCCACCGCCAACACTGAGACCAGCAACTGACACTTCATTGCTCTGTTTCCTTAGGTAGTCAGTCTCTCGAGCGGCCAGAGAACTCGAAAGGTGTTGTTCTATCGGGCCTTGCGAGGCGAGTGACGACCCAGCTGAGTTTTCCCGGCTTTTTAAAGACAAGTTCAAGTCTGCGCTGGCGAGACCTGACGCAACGGAATATTGCTGACGTTCACGGACCAGCTTCTGGCTGATGGACGGCATTATCACGACTGTACATCTTACCCACATTCCCAAGAATTAATCACAGTTCTTTTTATTACTCGCCTGCGAGAGCGCGGAGATTTAATAATCTGATAGTATCTGGCATCAGGCCCAATGGTAAGTTGCCATAAGCAGTTGCCATAAGCAGTCATTCAAAGTAGGAAATTCTTGACGGTGTGCTACGAAGAAATCGTGTTCTTATACATCAGTTCAAACACTGCTTACGTAAATGTGACCTGTACGCTAAAGACACACAAGTGCTGTTAATGCGCACAATTGGAATTAATGTAACCATGAACGCAACGTGTGACGTAAAGATGGCCGCTCACTAGGTTACTTAAACGTTCTCGCCAGTGACTCAGACTTGGTGGGGGATTATCGTACATCAATTGTTTACCAAATGGCGTCCCAGCTAGGTCTCTTCGTTGTATATCAACCCGACTGCTATATTTCTCTCTTGTATCTCCCCTGATGATGTGATTATTATACGAAAGTGCCCTTGGGAACTTACCGTGTTTCATTTTCCCCGTGGACTCATAGGAATATTCTTGATCAAGCGCAAAATTGTGATCCTCTCTCTCTCTCTCTCTCTCTCTCTCTCTCTCTCTCTATATATATATATATATATATATATATATATATATATATATATATTCTTAAGAGTTCACGGGGAAAATGAAACACAATAAGTTCCCTAGTGAACTTTCGTGTAATAATCACATCATCAGGGGAAACACAAGAGAGAAATATAACAGTCAGTTGATACACATCGAAGAGACGTAGCTAGGACGCCATTTGGTAAACATGCGATTGTCCAAGACAGACAACGAGCGTATCAAAAACTTATTTTACAAATTTTATCAACAATAAAGTTATCCAATTTGCATAAACCATCACTAATATTAATATTATAATTCTCTGTGTATTTAATAATAGAAGATTCAATGAAATTTCTCGTGGTAATCGAGTTAATAACAGAAGGCATTACTCCAGTCAATACAATGATCATAGTTTTTAACGTGATCAAACAAGGCATTTGAATCTTGCCCCTTTCTTATACTATATCTATGTTGCTTAAGTCTAACATCCTTACCAGTCTGCCCAACATAAAACTTATCACAATTTCTACATGGCTCTTTATAGATGCACCCGGGAGAATTTTCTGCTGAATTCCTGATTAAGATATTCTTTATAGTATCATTGTTGCTGAAGGCAACATTTACATTAAAGGATTTAAGCAACATGGGAAGTAAAGTAAAATTATTATTAAAAGGGAGAACTAAAAGATTCTTGGTGTCAATGGGAGGTTTGGGCTCAACTCTGTAAAATGATTTCTTTGCTAACTTAAGGGATTTATCAATGAAAGATCTAGGGTACTTTAACGTAGAACCAATAGATTATATCTTCTCAAACTCATTATATATATATATATATATATATATATATATATATATATATATATATATATATATATATATATATATATATATATTCCAGTTACGAGGATATATCATTCTCATTTAGACGCTCCACCGTCCACTTTCTCCCACCGTCGGCTATGCGCGACCCACTCGTATCTCCCATGATAATCCCCGGAGCCAATCGACGATGTGGCCCGGACCTGATGGGGAAGCGGACTACCCTCCAGGAATCTCCCGCACATCCAGTTTTCTTCCCCACTCTCAGCATTCACCGACGTAGGAGTGGTCGTTTCCGATCTATTCAAGCCACCCTCCCTCGAAGGGTGGGAGACGGAGAGGGGTATAACCTCTCCTCCCCCCTAAAACTAGACGCTCTCCAATGACCCATAGTCGCATCTTCTAGTGTAACTTAAATATCCGTGCATATCTATGCTTCCTCTTCCGTTCCAACCCACACAGGTATGTCTGAGATCCATTACCGCACGTTCTACTGGGTTACGTATCACTTGTAGGACACGTACGTTAAATAAAAATTAATAAAAATTAAAAAAAAAAATCAACAGAAAATGGAAAATAAAATACTATAGAGAGGTTTTCTCTCCGCTGTTTCTTAGCGCGGCGGGTGACTGTCGTATTCACATCATCACTACACTTCACCAAGGCCGGAGGGAGGGAGGGAGCTCCCGAGAATTTCCCCCCTCTCTCTCTCTCTCTCTCTCTCTCTCTCTCTCTCTCTCTCGTAGGTCTGTGAACTACGCGGCGCTTGGCATGACTCAGACCGGCAGTGGCCCGCGCTGCTGCTGCTGCCGGCCGGACGTTCTAACCTAGCAACGTTACGTATCGTTTCCTGGTGACGTTGCCACTCCAGTCACACAACACACATCACTATACACGAATGTAGCGCACATCAACGCCAACTCGTATATAATCATTTCATTATTTTTTTTATTATTTTACTTTGACGCTGTCTCCCGCGTTAGCGAGGTACCGCAAGGAAACAGACGAAAGAATGGCCCAACCCGCCCACATACACACGTATATACATAAACACCCACACACGCACACATACATACCTATACATTTCAACGTATACATACATATACATACACAGAAATATACATATACACACATGTACATATTCATACTTGCTGCCTTCATCAATTCTCGTCGCCACCCCGCCACACATGAAATGGCACCCCCCTCCCCCAGCACGCACGCAAGGTAGCGCTTGGAAAAGACAACAAAGCCCATATTCGTTCACATTCAGTCTCTAGCTGTCATGTGTAATGCACCGAAACCACAGCTCCCTTTCCACATCCAGGCCCCACAAAACTTTCCATGGTTTACCCTAGACGCTTCACATGCCCTGGTTCAATCCACTGACAGCACGTCCTAGCTACGTCTCTTCGTTGTATATCAAATGACTGTTATTTCTGTCGTGTGTCTTGGACAATCGCATGTTTACCAAATGGCGTCCTAGCTTCGTCTCTTCGATCTATATCAACTAACTGTTATATTTCTTTCTTGTCTCTTCCCTGATGATGTGATTATTACACGAAGTGCACTTGGGAACTTATCGTGTTTCATTTTCCCCGTGGACTCAGGAATATCTCGATCACGCGCAAAATTGTGATCTTTTCCAATATATATATATATATATATATATATATATATATATATATATATATATATATATATATATATATCCCTGGGGATAGGGGAGAAAGAATACTTCCCACGTATTCCCAGCGTATAGTAGAAGGCGACTGAAAGGGAAGGGAGTGGGAGGCTGGAAATCCTCCCCTCTCATTTTTTAATTTTCTAAAGGGAGAAACAGAGAAGGGGGCCAAGTGAGGATACTCCCTCAAAGACTCAATCCTCTGTTCTTAACGCTCCTCGTTAACGCAGGAAATGGCGAATAGTATGAAAAAAAAAAAAGGAACAAAAATAATTTAGTGCAAATGTTGGTAAAAAAAAAAAAAAAATAGCACTAGAGCTATCATCACTACTACGAGCAACGCTGCGTCTGTGACAGATGTGGTCGCCCCTCGTCATCACAACGCACTGACCCTAATACTGCGTTAGTGCCCGGGGAGCGCGCGAACCCATACATGGACGGGGAACCAACAACACACAGCCCAGGTGGCGGGTGCGGGGGGGCGCACAAGTGAGGGTTGAGGAGCGTGAAGGCCAATAATTCACCAGTCATTCCCGTGTGGCGGCCACGGCTCGTCGCATCCTGCCACATTTGATAGCGTCACTCCGTCTCCTGCAGGGGCTACGTGTCTGGGACGCGTACATGACACAGCAAGTGCTTTCGCGCGTCCGTCCTAAGCATGAAAGGAACAAACCCAAAACACGACGACGGCGCCACCCCAGAACATGACGGTACGACCCCAGAGTACGACAATACAACCCCCCCCCACTCCCCCGGAATACAACTCGACCCCCACAACATAAAGGCACGACGACAGAGCAACGACTGTATGGCACTTAGAAGACGACAGCACAACCATTAGCACGACCGTACGGCCATTGACCTGACATTTAGACAGATGGATAGATACATATATAGACAGAAAGATAGACAGACAGAAGTATATATATATATATATATATATATATATATAGAGAGAGAGAGAGAGAGAGAGAGAGAGAGAGAGATAAGTAGATAGGTAATATTCACGTAAACAAGCAGACTGTTTTCTTTAATACACCGTTAAAACCCAAATGCATATGTAACACTCACTAGCTCTCTGTTAATTTCATTTGCACTTCATCCCACCATCACATATAGTGTGAATTAAATGTCCCACATTTATCTTTACTCTGTTTTTGAAATAATGGGACGTTTCAGATACACGAACACCTAAGTCACACTGATTATAAACGATACAACATAAAAAGATAAGGAACGAGGGAGGAATGGATCACACCACGAAACGTTACAACAAATGAGAGCGGTGACGTAAATAACGTAATGATCGGTGGACCGTGTTTACTCGGAGTTCACGCGTGTTACTGCGAGGCGACTGGGGTCAAACTCGTTGGGTCAACGGTTGGGGGTTTGTCTGAGGTCGTCACATCTCTGATAGTTCGGAGGGAGTAGAGAGTGGCGTCATTTAGGGCGCGGGAAAGTATAAACGTCCGAGTCCTGGCTTGGGGTCTGTACGCTGATGACTTACGAAGAGATCATATGCTCTTATGTAAACTACGTGGCTTTAGTTACATGCAGTCTTGTCGGGTCGTGGCAGCGCTACAGTAATCTCACTGAAAAACACGATAGTACTGAAATATGACTACGACCTTACAAGGCTACAGATAACAGAAGCAATGTGCGAAAGAAAATAGGATGGAAGGAATGGCTCCCACGGGACACCGTCTCCCAGGTCCGTTGCAAAGAGCTGGTTTGGAGTTAAGAGAGGATTACAACATGAGTTGGGTGGTGGGTAAGACATTCACGATGCCATGAGCATACAGCTCACAGTGGCTGAATCTCTTCGGAAATCTAAGACTTTATTGCACTGAGTGGATGCTTTTGTCCGTACTGTATACAGGGCAAATTACACTGGCCTACAAGAGTCCATCAGCACCTATGATCGCCAGGCATGTTGGTAAAAAGCACCCTATCTAGTTGATTAAGTCCTCGTAGGAAATCAACTGATTAAGCTGATCAGGATGACAATGTACATGATCATCACTGAGAGACCTGATGTGCAAAGGGCTTTCAAATGTATACAAGAACAAGATCTGTTAGGAATAGGTGTCGCACAGGCGATACTATCTCACAATACCGAGGTGTTACGGGATTGGAATTCCGCGCTAAGTGCGCTAGGAAACGAAAGACTGGTGACCTACAACACTTTTTTGCCTTATGCTCAATGTCTTTCGAAGTGGTGCCCTCCGCTCAACACGATACATGGCGGGAGTTGGGTACACACCAGACTAAACTTTTAAAGGCGAGTCGAGACGGATCCTTCGCATTCCTCGCCAACATTACTTACATGCAGGCTCAACTGGTATGGATACAGCGTCCACAGTGAACCGCAGGTTGCAGGCGAAATGTACATACCTCAAGCCAACGGCTGTCATACGCCCGATACGTTGAGGGGAATTTGGCGAAGTTCCCGGTGCGCTGTCTTCCGGGCAGAACAACCCGGGAAATTTTACCCGGAAAATTTTACCCTCAAGGGCAGCAGGAGACCCCCGCCAACTACTTCCAGAGAACGGGAATGAGGAAGGGGGGCAATCACATCACAAGTTCGCTATGTCTCACTACCCTCGCCACGTCACTACTCCACTAGACCTCCATACCCTCGCCAATGTCACCACCCCACTAGACCTCCCTACCCTCACCACGTCACCACTCTACAAGACCTCCCTACCCTCGCTACGTTACCACTCCACAAAACCTCCCTACCCTCGCCACGTCACCACTACACTAGACCTCCCTAACCTCTCTCGTACTTGTTCACAAACACGTTTAAATCCATCATCATCGTCATGAGAAAGGAGGGAGGGAGGGAGATAGAGGCAGCTTCTCTCGTTCCTGACTGAGGGTGTCTGCAGAAACCTTATCCACTCCGAGGGTGTAGAGGAGGAGGAGGAGGAGGAGGACAGTCACTCACTGGTCTGGCACTCAGGAAGCCAAGGGAAGGGAGGGGTTGGGGTGGGGGAGCGAGAAGTAACATAACTCCCTGGGCGCAGCCCACATTCCCTCTCCCCACATGACCACACCGACTGACGGCGGCCCACCAGCAGTTCGGCGTAAGACGACTAAGATTCACCACAGCACTTCCGGTGTCTTACTGCTGCCTCCCGCCGTCGTAAAGAGCACCATGACGCACTGCAGTCACATGCGAACACACAGAAAACCCTACGGTAGGTCACACCGCAGCGACCTGAGCCAGGTTAGTCACAGTTTTCTCCAACACGTCCACTCACTACTGACCATGACTTGTGTCCTCAACGGGGTTGTACTCCTTTCCGTCCATATACATACATATATATATATATATATATATATATATATATATATATATATTCACCTATTATACTTTGTCGCAGTCTCCCGCGTTGGCGAGGTAGCGCAAGGAAACAGACGAAAGAATGGCCCAACCCACCCACATACACATGTATTTACATAAACGCCACACACCCACCTATAAATTTCAACATACACATAAACATATATATACACATATACATATATACGCATGTACATATTCATACTTGCTGCCTTCATCCATTCTCGTCGCCACCCCACCACACATGAAATGGCACCCAATCCTCCAGTACGCACGCAAGGCAGTGCTAGGAAAAGACAACAAAAGCCACATTCGTTCACACGCAGTCTCTAGCAGTCATATGTAATGCATATACATATATGTAGCGCAAGGAAACAGACGAAAGAAATGGCCCAACCCCCCCCCATACACATGTATATACTTACGTCCACACACGCAAATATACATACCTACACAGCTTTCCATGGTTTACCCCAGACGCTTCACATGCCTTGATTCAATCCACTGACAGCACGTCAGCCCCGGTATACCACATCGCTCCAATTCACTCTATTCCTTGCCCTCCTTTCACCCTCCTGCATGTTCAGGCCCCGATCACACAAAATCTTTTTCACTCCATCTTTCCACCTCCAATTTGGTCTCCCTCTTCTCCTTGTTCCCTCCATCTCCGACACATATATCCTCTTGGTCAATCTTTCCTCACTCATCCTCTCCATGTGCCCAAACCACTTCAAAACACCCTCTTCTGCTCTCTCAACCACGCTCTTTTTATTTCCACACATCTCTCTTACCCTTACGTTACTCACTCGATCAAACCACCTCACACCACACATTGTCCTCAAACATCTCATTTCCAGCACATCCATCCTCCTGCGCACAACTCTATCCATAGCCCACGCCTCGCAACCATACAACATTGTTGGAACCACTATTCCTTCAAACATACCCATTTTTGCTTTCCGAGATAATGTTCTCGACTTCCACACATTCTTCAAGGCCCCCAGAATTTTCGCCCCCTCCCCCACCCTATGATCCACTTCCGCTTCCATGGTTCCATCCGCTGCCATATATATATATATATATATATATATATATATATATATATGCGTGAAAGAGATATTTTTGGATGTTAATGTGCTGAAAGGGGCAACTGGAGGGATGTCTGATCTAATATTATCTTGTGGAGGCGAAGGTGAAGATTTGTAGAGGTTTTCAGAAAAGAAGAGAAAATGTTTGGGTGGTAAGAGTAAGTGAGCTTGGAAAGGAGACTTGTGTGAGGATGTACCAGGAGAGACCGCGATCAGAATGGGAAAAGGGGAGTAAGGGAGGAATGGGATGTATTTAGGGAAGCAGTGACGGTTTGCGCAAAAGATGCTTGTGGCATGAGAAGCATGGGGGGTGGGCATATTACAAAGGGTAGTGAGTGGTGGGATGAAGAAGTAAGATTGTTAGGTGAAAGAGAAAAGAGAGGCGTTTGGACGATTTTTGCAAGGAAGTAGTGCCGAATGACTGGGAGATGTATAAAAGAAAAAGGCAGGAGGTCAAGAGAAAGGTGCAAGAGGTGAAAAAGAAGACAAATGAGAGTTGGGGTGAGAAAGAGTATCATTAAATTTTAGGGAGAATAAAAATATGTTTAAGAAAGAGCTAAATAAAGTACGTAAGACAAGAAAACAAACGGGAACATCGGTGAAGGGGTAATAACAAGTAGTGATGAAGTGAGAAGGAGATGGAGTGAGCATTTTGAAGTTTTGTCGAACGTTTGATGATCGAGTGGCAGATATAGGGTGTTTTGGTCAAGGTGGTGTGCGAAGTGAGAGGGTTATTGAGGATGGTTTGGTAAATAGAAAAGGGGTAGTGAAAGCTTTGCGGAAGATCAAAGCCGGCAAGGCGGCGGACCTGGATAGTATTGCAGTGGAATTTATTAAAAAAGGGGGTGACTGTGTTGTTGACTGGTTGGTAAAGATATGTATGTGTGGTTCATGGTGAAGTGCCACAGGATTGGCGGAATGTATGCATAGCGCCATTGTACAAAGGCAAAGGGGATAAAGGTGAGTGTTCAAATTACAGAGGTATAAGTTTGTTGAGTATTCCTGGGAAATTATACGGAAGGGTATTGACTGAGAGTGTAAAGGCATGTACAGAGCATCAGTCTGGGGAAGAGCAGTGTGATTTCAGATGTGGTAGAGGATGTGTGGATCAGGTGTCTGCTTTGAAGAATGTACGTTAGAAATACTTAGGAAAACAAATGGATTTGTATGTAGCATTTATGGATTGGGAGAAGGCATATGATAGAGTTTATAGAGATGCTTTGTGGAAGGTATTAAGAATATATGGTGTAGGAGGTAAGTTGCTAGAAGTAGTGGAAGTTTTTATCAAGGATGTAAGGCAGGTGTACGAGTTGGAGGAGAGGAAAGTGATTGGCTCCCAGTGAATGTCGGTTTGCGGCAGGGGTGCGTGATGTCCCCTTGGTTGTTTATTTTGTTTATGGATGTGGTTGTTAGGAAGGTGAATGCAAGAGTTTTGGAGAGAGGGGCAAGTATGCAGTCTGTTGTGGATGAGAAGGCGAGTCAGCTTTTGTTCGCTGATGATAGAGCGCTGATGGCTGATTCAGGTTAGAAACTGCAGAAGTTGGTGACTGAGTTTGGTAAAGTGTGTTAAAGAAGAAAGCTGAGGGTAAATGTGAATAAGAGAAAGGTAATTAGGTTCAGCAGGGTTGAGGGACAAGTTCACTGGGACGTAAGTTTGAAAGGAGAAAAACTGGAGGAGGAGAAGTGTTTTAGATATCTGGGAGCAGATTCAGCAGCAGATGGAACCATGGATGTGGAAGTGAGTCATAAGGTGGGGGAGGGGGCGAAGGTTCTGGGAGCATTGAACCCTAACATCTTATTAGCCTTATTACACACTTTAATATATTGTTGCCGCTGCTTAAAATTCTTCCTCATCAGTACCCCTAAATCTCTTCCGAAATCTGTTTTACCAATAGTAATATTGTCCAATTGTAATCAGTGTTTCTGTCTTTACCCACAATAAGTGTGGTGCATTTATCTATGCTGAATTCCATTTTCCATGTACCAGCCCATTCTGATAATCTATTTAAGTCCCTCTGCCAATTCAATGAATTTTCATCTGAGTCAATCACATCCCCTATTTTTGTATCATCGGCAAATTTACTTAAGTAGCTGGTTATTCCCATATCCAAATCGTTGATATATAATCACAATCACGTGTTTACCAAATGGCGTCCTAGCAACGTCTCTTCGTTGTATATGAACTGATTGTTATATTTCTCTCTTGTGTCTCCCCTGATGATGTGATTATTACACGAAAGTGCACTTGGGAGCTTATCGTGATTCATTTTCCCTGTGGACTCTCTCTCTCTCTCTCTCACCAATGGAACGTGTCCCGAACGTGGCGGGCCTCCTGTCGCAGTGAGCACGTCGCAAGGACACACCCCCTGTTCCTCTCCGCTGCGGCTCACCGCTCCAGCGTCAGGCGGCTGCTGTGTGGCAGTCTCGACCATCCAGCGCCCCGCCCGACCGGGACCGGTTGTATTGTGTACTTCTCCCGGTCGTACATAGTGACCCGGGGAATGTGTCCAGACCCTGTGCTTACCTACCTCCCCACCTGACGCGTCGCCCGGGGGGACCCAGTCACACAGCCCGAAGTGGCTTCCAGTTTGGACAGGCTGGAGCCACGGCTGGCACTCAACAGCCCCTGTAGCGGCTGGCAGTCGCTGGTGAGAATGTCTCAACAGCTCTAATCAAGGCTATCTTAACTCTATTATCATTATTATTATTATCATTATTATTATTATTATTATTATTATTATTATTGTTAGTAGTAGTAGTAGTAGTAGTAGTAGTAGTAGTAGTAGTAGTAGTAGTAGTATACTTGATCGCCGTTTTCCGCGTCAGCGAGGTTGCGCCAGGAAACAGACGACGAAAGACCCATCCACTCACATGCACACATATATACATACACGCACATAAACATACATATACATATGTATATACATACATATAGATAGACATGCATATACATACATACATACAGGTGTACATATTCATCCTTGCGCGACTTCATCCACTCCCCGTGCCACCCTGTCCCACAGGATACAGCATCGCCACCCCTTGCTTTATGACTTACTTCCTCCATCAACTATATATTGTAGCTTAAGCTACGTACTCAGTTTATCGACCAACCCCTAGGGGCGGATGAACAGCTGAGTTGACTGTGGACCGACCGCCGCAACCAAGAGGAATCGAACCTAAGCGTTCGGACACCCCCCCCCCCCCCCCACACACACACACACACACCGATCGGTCCGCGACGCACACCAGCTACACCACAGAGACCCAGGACACATGAGGTGACCAGCCTCAACCCCCCCCACGATGAGTCGTCGGATGGGCTTCGCCCCTCACACCGACGACACTCCTTGATGCAACTCAGCTTCAGGAGACGTCGCGAGCGCGCGAGCGCGGTAGTTTATGTGTCAAGGTCATCAACAAACCCCCCCCCCCCCCCCCCCCCGGGCACAGGTGAGGACATTCCTGCAGGATGACACACTGAGCTGGTCAGTCAGGACCAGACTGCGCTCACAAACAGGTAATACAAATGTCTAGTGGGGGGTGAGAGAGAGAGAGAGAGAGAGAGAGAGAGAGAGAGAGAGAGAGAGAGAGAGAGAGAGAGAGAGAGAGAGAGAGAGAGAATCTGTGCTGTGTGACCAGGTTGTGCAAGACGGCTAGTGATAGCGGATATCGGTGGTTCTTCTCCAGGAATATATATATATATATATATATATATATATATATATATATATATATATATATATATATATATATATATATATATATTACCAATTTATTTTACTTAGTCGCTGTCTCCGGCGTCAGCGAGGTAGCGCAAGGACACAGATGAAAGAATGGCCCAATCCACCCACATACACATGAATATACATAAACGCCCACACACGCACATATACATACCTATACATTTTAACGTATACATACATACACATATATACACATGTACATATCCATACTTGCTGCCTTCATCCATTCCTATCGCCACCCCGCCACACATGAAATGGCACAACCTCCGCACAACCCTCGCAACCATATGACATTGATGGAACCATTATTCCTTCAAACATATCTATTTTTGCTCTTCAAGATAACGTTCTCGCCTTCCACACATTCTTCAACGCTCCTAGAACCTTCGACCCCTCTCCAACCCTGTGACACACTTCCGCGTCCATAGTTCCATCCGCTGCTAAATCCACTCCCAGATATCTACCAGATATCTAAAACACTTCACTTCCTCCAGTTTTTCTCCATTCATACTTACCTCCTATTACCTTGTCCCTCAACCCTACTGAACCTAATAACCTTGCTCTTATTCACATTTACTCTCAGCTTTCTTCTTTCACACACTTTACCAAACTCAGTCACCAGCTTCAGCAATTTCTCACCCGAATCAGCCACCAGCGCTGTATCATCAGCGAACAACAACTGACTCACTTAATAAGCCCCCTCATCCACAACAGACTGCATACATGCCCTTCTATCCAAAACTCTTGCATTCACCTCCCTAACAACCCCATCCATTAACAAATTAAACAACCATGGAGACATCATGTACCCCTGCCGCAAACCTACATTCACTAGGAACCAATCACTTTCTCTTCCCACTCGTACACATGCCTTACATCCTTGATAAAAACTTTTCACTGATTCTAGCAACTTACCTCCCATACCATATACTCTTAATACCTTCCACGGAGCATCTCTATGAACTCTTTCATATGCCTTCTACCAATCCATATATGCTACATACAAATCCATTTGATTTTCTACGTATTTATCACATACATTCTTCAAAGCAAACACGTCCTTTAACACTTCTGAAACCACACTGCTCTTCCCCAGTCCGATGCTCTGTACATGCCTTTACCCTCTAAATCAATACCCTCCCATATAATTTCCCAGGAATACTCAATAAACTTATACCTCTGTAATTTGAACACTCACCTTTATCCCCTTTGCCTTCGTACAATGGCACAATGCATGCATTCCGCCAATCCTCAGGCACTCCACCATGAACCACACATACATTGAGTATCCTTACCAACCAGTCAACAACACGGTCACACCCTTTTTTAACAAGTTCCACTGCAATACCATCGAAACCCGCCTCCTTGCCACCTTTCATCATCCGCAAAGCTTTCACCATCTCTTCTCTGTTTACCAAACCATTCTCAATTACCCTCTCACTTCGCACATCACCTCGACCAAAAAACCCTATATCTGCCACTCTATCATCTAACACATTCAACAAACCTTCAAAATACTCATTCCATCTCCTCCTCACTTCACCACTACTTGTTATTACCTCCCCTTTAGCCCCCTTCACCTATGTAACCATTTATTCTCTTGTCTTAAGCACTTATTTGCCTGCTTCCAAAGCATATTTTTATTCTCAGTAAAATCTAATGATACTCTCTCACCCCAACTTTCATTTGCCCTCTTTTTCACCTCTTGCACTTTTTTCTTGACCTCTTGCCTCTTTCTTTTATACATCCCCTACTCATTCGCACTATTTCCCTGCAAAAATCACCCAAACGCCTCTCTCTTCTCTTTCACTAACAATCTTACTTCTTCATCCCAACACTCACTACCCTTTCTAATTTGACCACCTCCCACCTTTTTCATGCCACAAGCATCTTTTGCGCAAGCCATCAGTGTTTCCCTAAATACATCCCATTCCTTCCCCACTCCCCTTACGTCATTTGCTCTCACCTTTTTTCAATCTGCTCTCAATCTCTCCTGGTACTTCCTCACACAAGTCTCCTTTCCAAGCTCACGTACTCTCACCACTCTCTTCACTCCAACATTCTCTCTTCTTTTCTGAAAATTTACAAAGCTTCACCTTTGCCTCCACAAGATAACGATCAGACATCCCTCCAGTTGCCCCATTCAGCAAATCAACATCCAAAAGTATCTCTTTCGCGCGCCTATCAATTAATACGTAATCCAATAACGCTCTCTGGCCATCTCTCCTACTTACATACGTATACCTATGCATATCTCTCTTTTTAAACCAGGTATTCCCAATCACCAGTCCATTTTCAGCACACAAATCTACAAGCTCTTCACCATTTCCATTTACAACACTGAACATCCCATGAACACCCATTATTCCCTTAACTGCCACATTACTCACCTTTGCATTCAAATCACACTCACTCAGCTGGTCCCAAAACACATGCCTTTCACGATCTTTCTTCTCATGACCGGGTGCATTGGCACCAGTAATCACCCATATATATATATATATATATATATATATATATATATATATATATATATATATATCCCTGGGGACAGGAGAGAAATAATTTTTCCCGTGGATTCCCTGCGTGTCGTAAAAAGCGATTAAAAGGGGAGGGAGCGCGGGGCTGGAAATCCTCCCCTCCAGTTTTTACGTTTCCAAAAGAAGGAACACAGGAGGGGGCCATATGATGATTTTCCCTCTAAGTCCTAGTCCTCTGCTCTCAACTCTACCTCGCTAACGCGGGAAATGCTTTTTCAAGTCTCCACGCGAGTTGATGCAATCCTTATCGCTCTTTACTTCCCTCATGAAACCATCTTGAAACACGTTCAGGTATAAGTCTAGTCCCACTGGCTTGTCATTTCCGTAGATGAAGAGCAATTGTCCCAGTGCTCAACCCTGCGTAACGCCGTTGGTGACCCGAACTCATTTCTTCGTTTAGGGTTTCTCTGACATGCATCCGTGGTTTCCTTCCACTAAGGTAACTTTCTATCCATCGAAGGAGTCTCCTCCTTATTCCTACCTGAAGCTCCAGTTTCTCGAACTCCTACAGTGTGGTACAGCGTTAAATGCTTTCTGCAGATTCAGATATAACACAATCCCCCTAACCTTCTCCTTCGTCTTCAATGGAACTCACTCTCTCATTGAGCTCTAAGAAGTCTGTCACGGGACCTTCATTCCCGGAATCCGTGATGTTTCTCATATAGGTAATTTCTTCTTTCTAAGCAGCTAGCCATTTCCTTTCTGATCCTTTCCATATTTCACAAACTACGTCTGTCAGGATAATTCTTCGGTCTCTTGTGACATTAACCCACTTCTACCCCCCCCAGCACCTTACCCACCTCCAGCAACATCTTGAGCAACATTCAACGTGACCTTTTCAGGCAAATTTGCGCACCTCTTTGTCACATACGGAGAACCTTCATCAGGACCATGAGCCGTACAGAGAACAAGACCCTCTCGTAGTCTACGTCATTTATAGATATTTCAGTGATTTCCGACACCTTTACACCTTCACTGGTCCTGGAGCTATGATGTCTTCCAAGGTCAAAACACTTCTGAACTTGTCGTTCTGCTCCGCACATATCTTTACATCATCCTTGACATTATCTTTTATTCCTTACTCTTGTAACCTTCCCTCTGTGCTGGAGCTGAAGGTAGTAACTCATGTTGCCACTCCTGCCTTGTTGTAAACTTCACACAACCTTCCACAACAATAACCTGCAAGTTCTCATCTCAACTCCATTACCCAATATTTATGTTCCTACAAAAAGTGTTTGTGTCTGTGTAATCTCCTATTTCTTGTTTGTGTCTATGTAGTTTTCCTCTATTCACTAGTTGTATCTGTGTAGTTTTCTCCTATCTAAGCCTATTTTCACATCTATTTTGTCTCATCACTTACCCAGTAATCATACCTAAGCACTACAGGATCACATTTTCCAAATGGTGCATCACAGATGATATTCTTGATTCCCAAGACACTCGAGGTGATGGCAAGGTCTGGTAATGCACCACTTCCTCCGAGTGTGTCGTGTTCAACGACGAGCTGATGCAGGAAGTTATTCTGTATTCCTTCCATGAACTTGCGTCTCCGTGGAGATCAAAGTTCCCCCCGTCTGTCTATTCTCCGGTGAAATTTTCCTTAATCAGAGCTTAACATCTCTGACGAGGGCGTGTTACACACTTCCATCTACCACGCTGACTGTTCCTTCTCTGGTGTCTTTGTACAGTTCTTGTGGTTCATCAAAACTCTATGGAGGTTCATACATTACAAACGCCACAGGAAGAATCGTTCCTACAGTTACTCATCCCATCATGTACCTCCTGAAACTTCAGGCTGTTCCCTAACAAGAGGACCAATACAGATTCCTTCCTTTCCCTCTAGAAAGGATCGTCGTCCGTCCCTGAACTCAAGATCGTATCCATTCTCTAGTCATCCATCTACTTTTGCACACATTTGCAATCTGACATTCCCATCAGATATACAGTGATAACTGACCATACTTCTCAGCCACTGGAAAAGAAAAAAAAAAAATAATCCAGTACGTTTAAATCTTTTGTCTTCTCTCTCATCAAGTCAACAAGGAAACTTGTAAAAGATACAATACTCTGCTACTTTCCCCGTCCAGTCAGCTAAACGAACGTGGTTATAACCGTATGGATGTAGCAGTTCCCCCCTTGCATGGCTCTATGCAGAGCCTGACTGGCTCTGGCCTTATAATAAATTAGTTCAGTTGTTCTTTTTCCAGCTTGAAGGTGATTACTATAATTTACCTTAATTATAAAAACAATCCTGAATCACTTAAAGCTCTTAAATGTCAACATCAAAGCCTATGAAAAAAAAAAAAATATCTAGCATAATGTCACTCAGTGAGCAATGTTGCTTATCATCAATAACTACATTCGTTTATTCACTGTTGCATTTGTACAGACTTAATCACAGTTTTTCAATTATTTTCTTGCTAGTGATATATATATATATATATATATATATATATATATATATATATATATATATATATATATATATATATATATATATATATATATATATATAGATAGATAGATAGATAGATAGACAAATAGATAGGTATTATCCCTGGTGATAGGGGGAAAAGAATACTTCCCAAGTATTCCCTGCGTGTCGTAAAAAACGACTAAAACGGGAGGGAGCGGGGGACTGGAATTCCTCCCCCCTCTCAGGCTCAGTCTTCTGTTCTTAACGCTACGAGAGACAACTAAGGCCACATTCGTTCACACTCAGTCTCTAGCTGTCATGTAAAATGCACCGAAACCAAAGCTCCCTTTTCACATCAGGCCACACAAAACTTTCCATGGTTTACCCCAGACGCTTCACATGCCCTGGTTCAATCCACTGACAGCACGTCGACCCCGGTAAACCAGATCATTCCAATTCACTCTATTCCTTGCACGCCTTTCACCCTCCTGCATGTTCAGGCCCCAATCGCTCAAAATCCTTTTCACTCCATCTTTCCACCTCCAATTTGGTCTCCCACTTCTCCTCGTTCCCTCCACCTCTGACATGTATATCCTCTTTGTCAATCTTTACTCACTCATTCTCTCATTTAACCAAACCATTTCAAAAGACCCTCTTCTGCTCTCTCAACCACACTCTTTCCACTACCACACATCTCTCTTACCCTTTCATTACTTACTTGATCAAACCACCTCACACCACATATTGTCCTCAAACAACTCATTTCCAACACATTCACCCTCCTCCGCACAACCCTATCTACAGCCCATGCCACCATATAACATTGTTGGAACCACTATTCCTTCAAACATACCCATTTTTGCTTTCCGAGATAATGTTCTCGCCTTCCACACATTTTTCAACGCTCCCAGAACTTTCGCCCCCTCCCCCACCCTGTGACTCACTTCCGCTTCCATGGTTCCATCCCCTGCTAAATCCACTCCCAGATATCTAAAACACTTCACTTCCTCCAGTTTTTCTCCATTCAAACTTACCTCCCAATTGACTTGTCCCTCAACCCTAATGCACCTAATAACCTTGCTCTTATTCACATTTACTCTCAGCTTTCTTCTTTCACACTCTTTACCAAAGTCAGTCACCAGCTTCCGAAGTTTCTCACTCGAATCAGCCACCAGCAATGTATCATCAGTGAACAACAACTGACTCACTTCCCAAGCACTCTTTTCCGCAACAGACTGCATACGTGCCTCTCTCTCCAAAACTCTTGCATTCACCCCCCTAACCCCATCCATAAACAAATTAAACAACCATGGAGACATCACGCACCCCTGCCGCAAACCTACATTCACTGAGAACCAATCACTTTCCTCTCTTCCTACTCGTACACATGCCTTACTTCCTCGATAAAAACTTTTCATTGCTTCCAGCAACTTGCCTCCAACACCATATATTCCCAATACCTTCCACAAAGCATCTCTGTCAACTCTATCTTATGCCCTTCTCCAGATCCATAAATGCTACATAGAAATCCATTTGTTTTTCTAAGTTTTTCTCATATACGTTCCTCAAAGCAAACACCTGATCCACACATCCTCTACCACTTCTAAAACCACACTACTCTTCCCCAATCTGATGCTTTGTACATGCCTTCACTCTCAATCAATACCCTCCCTTATAATTTCCCAGGAATACTCAACAAACTTATACCTCTGTAATTTGAGCACTCACCCTTATCCCCTTTGCCTTTGTACAATGGCACTATGCATGCATTTCGCCAATCCTCAGGCATTTCATCATGACCCATACACACATTAAATATCCTTACCAACCAGTCAACAGCACAGTCATCCCCTTTTTTTCAATAAATTCCACTGCAATACCATCCAAACCCGCCGCCTTGCCAGCTTTCAACTTCCGCAAAGCTTTCACTACCTCTTCTCTGTTTACCAAATCATTCTCCCTAGCCCTCTCACTTCGCACACCACCTCGACCAAAACACCCTATATCTGCCACTCTATCATCTAACACATTCAACAAACCCTCAAAATACTCACCCCATCTTCTCACATCACCACTACTTGTTATCACCTTCATATTAGCCCCCTTCACCGATGTTCCCATTTGTTCTCTTGTCTTACGCACTTTATTTACCACCTTCAAAACATCTTTTTATTCTCCATAAAATCTAATGATACTCTCTCACCCCAACTCTCATTTGCCCCCCTTTTCACCTCTTGCACCTTTCTCTTGACCTGTTGCCTCTTTCTTTTATACAATGCACTATTTCCCTGCAAAAATCGTCCAAATGCTTCTCTCTTCTCTTTCACTAATAATCTTCTTCACTTCACCACTCACTACCCTTTCTAATTTGCCCACCTCCCACGCTTTTCATACCAAAAGCATCTTTTGCGGAAGCCATCACTGCTTCCCTAAAAACATCCTATTCCTCTCCACTCCCCTTACGTCCTATGCTCTCACCTTTTTCCATTCTGCACTCAGTCTCTCCTGGTACTTCCTCACACAAGTCTCCTTCCCAAGCTCACTTACTCTCATCACTTTCTTCACCCCAAAACTCTCCTCTTTTCTGAAAACCTCTACAAATCTTCACCTTCGCCACCGCAAGATAATGATCAGACATCCCTCCAGTTGCCCCTCTCAGCACATTAACTTTCAAAAGTCTCTCATGCGCCTATCAATTAACATGTAACAATAACGCTCGCTGGCCATCTCTCCTACTTACATACGTATACATATGTATATCTCTCTTTTTAAACCAGGTATTCCCAATCACCAGTCCTTTTTCAGCACACAAATCTACAAGCTCTTCACCATTTCCATTTACAACACTGAACACCCCATGTACACGAATTATTCCCTCAACTGCCACATTACTCACCTTTGCATTCAAAATCACCCATCACTATAACCCGATCTCGTGCATCAAAACTGCTAACACACTCACTCAGCTGGTCCCAAAACACTTGCCTCTCATTATCTTTGTTCTCATGCCCGGGTGAATAGGCACCAATAATCACCCATCTCTCTCCATCCACTTTCAATTTTACCCATATGATTTAGAGTTTACTTTCTTACACTCTACCACATACTCCCAACACTCCTGTTTCAGGAGTAGTGCTACTCCTTCCCAAACCACCCTTCCCCTTTACCCTTGAGCTTCGTTTCACTCAGAGCCAAAACATCCAGGTTCCTTTCCTCAAACATACTACCTATCTGTCCTTTTTTCTCATCTTGGTTACATCCACACACATTTAGACCCCCAGTCTGAGCCTTCGAGGAGGATGAGCACTCCCCGCATGACTCCTTCTTCTGTTTCCCCGTTTAGAAAGCTAAGATATACAACGAGGAAAGGGTTTCTAGCCCCCCGCTCCCGTCCCCATATATATATATATATATATATATATATATATATATATATATATACACGGTGAAATCGAACTTCAGTAGTTCATATTACTTTATTAACACCTTACAATACACATGTTTCGCGGAGACAATCCGCCTCAACATGTCAACACATTAATAACGTGTTACATCCCGAGACCAGCAACACAGGCTTGTGCACCAAATCCCTGCCACTGCTATAACTCACCAAGATGGACGACCCCGAAGACCAACTGCTTCCTCTGGTTACAGGTTATGCAAATGGTTAGATAAACAACCCAGCCATGTTCAAGGAAAAATCTCGTCCACCGTATTTTATAAACAACCAAGATGACGTGGATGAGGATGTGGAGCTGTGATTTCGGTGCGTTCCCCGTGACAGCTGGAGATTGAATGCGAACGAAAGTGGCGCTTTTTGTCTGTTTTCCTGGCGCTACCTCGCTGGAGGAGGGAGTGGCGGTGCTGCTAGCTGTGGGGTAGGGTGGCGGCGGGAGTGGGTGGGGGCAAGGCGGGTGTGGGTGTGCATGTGAGTATATGTATATATATCTATGTATGTGTATGTATATGTATGTATATGTTGATACATATATATACATATATGTAAGTGTATGGCCGTTTATGTATATATATGTGAGTATGAGTGGATGGGCCATGCTTCATCTGTTTCCTAGCGCTACCTCGCTGACGCGGGAAACAGTGATAAAGTATAATAGATAGATAGATAGATAGATAGAGATAGAGAGAGAGAGAGAGAGAGAGAGAGAGAGAGAGAGAGAGAGAGAGAGAGAGAGAGAGAGAGAGAGGGGGGGGGGGCCTCAAGCGCAGATATACAGTGGTAATAATTTAACACGTACGTCTCAGCCACTGGAAAAAAAAAAATAATCTAATAGGTTTACATCTGTTGTCTCATCTCTCACCAACTCTGCAAGAAAACTTGCAAATCATAATACGTTCCCCGGCGGCCCTTCGGATAATACAGCATGGACAGGAAGCAACTGTCTAACAAAGCTTACGTTTATATATTTGTGTACGAAACGTATACATGATCTTCACGGGAAGCAGATCCAACCACTTGTTAACACTGTTTGGTTAGGAACGCGTCCGAACGAGAATTCCACTGCTAACGTCATCACAAAACGTTCCCGCCAGCCAAGTGTGCCCGGAGCAGCTGGCTAGGGCTAGGCTGTTTGGCTCCACGCCAACAGGGTGACGCGCTTCCCCCTCCCCCACGTCTGGTGGGTTTCAACTCCCCATTCCCTCCTGCCCATTGATGAGACACACGGTACAGTTACGTAGCGCTTGCCAACGAGCCACTAGGCGACTGAGAATACAATATATATATATGCTAAGTTTTATGCTACCACTTACGTTGCTCACAGGACGTACATATACTAGTAGCTTGGGATCCTCTCGTTGACCGAGTCAAGCTCTAGTGCTGGTAATGGCTTCCAAGAAGAATCAACCCCCCAAGCCTCGCTCACTTGTCCTCCCGCCCAACAAGCCGCATCGAGTGTTTCCAGGTCATGGCGCAATCGTTGCTACCGCTGTAATTATGAGCTAGACATGGTGTCATGGTCGTTAGCACTCTGATTGTTAAACGTTCAGCAACAGGGAAATGTCGACTCCACTGGGGTAAGAGCTCCTTAGACGAGAATGTATTGGCCATGATGATAGGTATCGTCCTCGCGCAAGGTGAATTTTCACTCGCAGCGTAACCTGGAGCGGGCGAAATCCGGTAGCACCTCTCTGTCTGGCTGGTTGTCTCTATACACACACACATACACACACACACACACACACACACACACATATATATATATATATATATATATATATATATATATATATATATATATATATATATATATCCCTCTCGTGCGTCAGCCAGGTAATGCCGGGAACAAACGGAGAAACGCCATTCCAACATCCGCTCTCTTGCCGTCATACAGAACATACCGAAATCAAAACACCTTACCCACAGACCTCTCCTTGGTTTCCCCTGACAACTTCATATGATGAGGTTCAACCCAATGACAGCACGTCATCCTACGTGCATCACTTCACTCCAATTTTCCCTATTCTATGCAAGCCTCACACCCTCCTGCATGTTTAGACCCCGATACCTCAAAGCGTCTTTCATTCTATCCTTGCACCTCATCCTCAGTCTCTCCTTCCTTCCAATTCTAAGGCATCTATCCTCTAGTCAGTCTCTCCTCACTCATCTTCATACGTTCAATCCCGTTTCAGAACACCCTGCTCAGCTCTCTCTCTCTCTCTCTCTCTCTCTCTCTCTCTCTCTCTCTCTCTCTCTCTCTCCCAAGCATTCACCGCTTCCCCCACAACCTAACACTCGCCAAATCACTCGCAACTCGAACATCCTTTCTAAATGCATCAATTTGCTCGTAAGCGTGTCAATCTCAACACATCCACCCTCTCCCGTACATCTATCTGCTTCGCCCACGACTCGCATCCATCAGGCACCGTCGGGACTACCACGCCGTCAAACATACCCATCTTCCCCACCCTCTGCTGTCATGTACATTCCCAGGAATCTATAACACCCCAATTCCTCTCCCGGTTCGCTGCATTCACACTCGGACCACACTCTCCCAAGGTTGCCAGTGATGAAACACAGAGGTCGACGACAGGGCAGGGCTGGGCAACGCCTGCCTTCACAACTGGGCAAAGGGCCCGCGACATAAAGTCACTTAAGCTGTGACAACGTTCAGCGCGGTGGGGCGCAGTCGCTCACGACCATGGCGTGAGCATCATCAACATGACTGAGACTTTAATGAGGTCGAAGAAGACAGTCTGAACACTCACTGGCAAAAGCTTGTTATCAAACCCCATTAAGGCTTAGCGGAGCTCGAGATGGCGACCAAAGGATGAAAGATTCAGCTCAATCTTCGTGCTCGGGGAAATAAGGACC
>NC_092225.1:54509979-54517479 GCF_036320965.1 Panulirus ornatus
AGGGGTGGTGTCAGATGGGAGGGGTGGTGTTAGGTGGGAGGGAGAGGTGGTGTCAGGGGAGAGGGGTGGTGTCAGGTGGGAGAGGTGCTGTGAGGAGGGAGGGTTGGTGTCAGGAGGGAGGGGTGGTGTCAGGTGGGATGGGTGGTGTTAGGTGGGAGGGATGGTATCAGGAGGGAGAGGTGGTGTCAGGGGAGAGGGGTGGTGTCAGGTGGGAGGGGTGGTGTGAGGAGGGAGGGCAGGTGTCAGGTGGGAGGGGTGGTGTCAGGTGGGAGGGGTGGTGTCAGGTGGGAAGGGTGGTGTGAGGAGGGAGGGTTGGTGTCAGAGGGAGGGGTGGTGTCAGATGGGAGGGGTGGTGTTAGGTGGGAGGGAGAGGTGGTGTCAGGGGAGAGGGGTGGTGTCAGGTGGGAGAGGTGCTGTGAGGAGGGAGGGTTGGTGTCAGGAGGGAGGGGTGGTGTCAGGTGGGATGGGTGGTGTTAGGTGGGAGGGATGGTATCAGGAGGGAGAGGTGGTGTCAGGGGAGAGGGGTGGTGTCAGGTGGGAGGGGTGGTGTGAGGAGGGAGGGCAGGTGTCAGGTGGGAGGGGTGGTGTCAGGTGGGAGGGGTGGTGTCAGGTGGGAATGGTGGTGTCAGGAGGGAGGGGTGGTGTCAGGAGGGAGGGGTGGTGTCAGGTGGGAGGGGTGGTATCAGGAGGGAGGGGTGGTGTCAGGTGGGAGGGGTGGTGTCAGGTGGGAGGAGTGGTGTGAGGAGGGAGAGGTGCTGTGAGGAGGGAGGGTTGGTGTCAGGAGGGAGGGGTGGTGTCAGGTGGGATGGGTGGTGTTAGGTGGGAGGGATGGTATCAGGAGGGAGAGGTGGTGTCAGGGGAGAGGGGTGGTGTCAGGTGGGAGGGATGGTGTGAGGAGGGAGGGCAGGTGTCAGGTGGGAGGGGTGGTGTCAGGAGGGAGGGGTGGTGTCAGGTGGGAGGGGTGGTGTCAGGAGGGAGGGGTGGTGTCAGGTGGGAGGGATGGCATCAGGAGGGAGGGATGGCATCAGGAGGGAGGGGTGGTGTCAGGTGGGAGGGGTGGTGTCAGGTGGGAGGGATGGTGTCAGGTGGGAGGGGTGGATGGTGGGGTGTGCTCATGGCGTTAGCTGGGAGGGTGTTGAGGGGGGAGCGGAAAGGCAGGGGGTGGGTGGGTGGGAGGTAGCGTCCTCTGGGACCTGCTCGAGGGAGGGAGTGAGGGAGGGAGGGAGGGAGGGAGGGAGGGAGGGAGGGAGGGAGTGAGGGAGGGAGGGAGGGAGGGAGGGAGGGAGTGAGGGAGGGAGTGAGGGAGGGGGGGTCAGAATTGGGGGGGGATGAAGGTAATCGCGTTGGCAACAACACTTCGCCTGCATGACTTCCCACAACAACAACAACAACAACAACAAGAAAACTAGGTACAGTGTGCAAGTTTTTGCTGACTACGTCTGTCCTTCACCTGCGGCAGGTGACATGCTGTGGAGTCTGTCCTTCACCTGCGGCAGGTGACATGCTGTGGCGTCTGTCCTTCACCTGCGGCAGGTGACATGCTGTGGCGTCTGTCCTTCACCTGCGGCAGGTGACATGCTGTGGTGTCTGTCCTTCACCTGCCGAAGGTGACATGCTGTGGCGTCTGTCCTTCACCTGCGGCAGGTGACATGCTGTGGCGTCTGTCCTTCACCTGCGGCAGGTGACATGCTGTGGCGTCTGTCCTTCACCTGCCGCAGGTGACATGCTGTGGCGCCTGTCCTTCACCTGCGGCAGGTGACATGCTGTGGCGTCTGTCCTTCACCTGCGGCAGGTGACATGCTGTGGCGTCTGTCCTTCACCTGCGGCAGGTGACATGCTGTGGCGTCTGTCCTTCACCTGCGGCAGGTGACATGCTGTGGCGTCTGTCCTTCACCTGCGGCAGGTGACATGCTGTGGTGTCTGTCCTTCACCTGCCGCAGGTGACATGCTGTGGCGTCTGTCCTTCACCTGCGGCAGGTGACATGCTGTGGCGTCTGTCCTTCACCTGCGGCAGGTGACATGCTGTGGCGTCTGTCCTTCACCTGCCGCAGGTGACATGCTGTGGCGCCTGTCCTTCACCTGCGGCAGGTGACATGCTGTGGCGTCTGTCCTTCACCTGCGGCAGGTGACATGCTGTGGCGTCTGTCCTTCACCTGCGGCAGGTGACATGCTGTGGCGTCTGTCCTTCACCTGCGGCAGGTGACATGCTGTGGTGTCTGTCCTTCACCTGCGGCAGGTGACATGCTGTGGCGTCTGTCCTTTACCTGCGGCTGGTGACATGCTGTGGAGTCTGTCCTTTACCTGCGGCAGGTGACATGCTGTGGTGTCTGTCCTTCACCTACGGCAGGTGACATGCTGTGGCGTCTGTCCTTTACCTGCGGCTGGTGACATGCTGTGGAGTCTGTCCTTCACCTGCGGCAGGAGACATGCTGCGGCGCCTGTTCTTCACCTGCGGCAGGTGACATGCTGCGGCGCCTGTTCTTCACTAGCTGCATGCGACATGCTGTGGCGTCTGTCCTTCACCTGCGGCAGGTGACATGCTGAGGTGTTTCTCCTTCACCAGCGGCAAGTAACATGCTGTGGCGTGTCCTTCACCTGTGGCAGGTGACATGCTGTGGCGTCTGTCCTTCACCTGCCGCAGGTTGACATGCTCCGGCATGGCAGCTATCAACACACTAGACACCCGTGTCACCTACAGGACCCGAGATGTACCATGCGAATATTAGGGGGGGAAAAAATATCTTTTATTCATGGTTTCTTATGTGTGGTTTCATTTTACGCGGGAGCCGGCACTGACCAGCCACCAAACTACGTCGTCTGTCTTTTTAAGTTCCAAGTCCATCTCTGCTCAGGAGACGACGGGTTCCTAAACGCGGATCTGCACTGCACGGCACAACGCTGACGTTCGGGTGTCGTGATCGACGGCAAGTTGTTTCGCTTGGCGAATCCCCCCCCCCCCCACACACACACACACACACACACACAAGTTACGATCCCTCCCACAAGTCAGCTACAGCTGGTGCAAAAGGTGGGGGGATTAAGAATTCATCCCGTCGAGAACATTCTATTTATCCCCACCGACGTCTCTCGTGAGATGTGGTTGGGGGTGAGGCGGCGGCGGTGGTGGTGGTGGGAGACAGCTGGAGAGGAGGCGGGTGGGAGGCTGGGTGTGCTTGAGGGGTGGCCCAGGAAGGGGTGGCGGGGAGGGAGGAAGGATAGTGATCTGTCCTCATCAGTGAGCACCGCCGCGGGAACCTGGCCATTCTTACCCCATTTCCCTGTGATAAATACCGTCCATAACATGAACTCGATGTGATAACCCTTTTTAACTGACGCAGGACAGCGCCAGACCTGGAAATCGTGACACTCACACACACACACACACACACACACACACACACACACACACACACGCACGCACACACAGACACAGAGACATACACACACAAGACGGGTTTCAGCAGAGCGTCAGGAGGCAAGACACATTACCCTGCCAAGATATTCTTTGCTTTGCCTGTTCAACGATCGTGCATTGACCACGCATTTAACCTTCATCAAACAAGGCTTACAGAGACTGAACATAATTCATTCCAACCTTAAGTTTACATTTTAAACAACCGGCCTTTTAATGTGTAATTAAATGAAATATTTTTTTTTTTTGGCCGGGGTTTAACTTGGCCTTGAAGTAATTTATGAAGTTATCTGTCCCTGAGTGAACATACAGACACATCTTACGATACACGCACTCATCCACATGCATCCACCCACATCCTACACAACGCATACACCCAGTCACATCTTACACAACACATACACCAAGTCACATCTTACACTACACATAGACCCTGTCACATCTTACACTACACATAGACCCTGTCACATCTTACACAACACATACACCAAGTCACATCTTACACTACACATAGACCCTGTCACATCTTACACTACACATAGACCCTGTCACATCTTACACTACACATAGACCCTGTCACATCTTACATTACACATACACCCAGTCACATCTTACACATCACATACTCCCAGTCACATCTTACACTACACATACACCCAGTCACATCTTACACATCACATACTCCCATTCACATCTTACACTACACATACACCCAGTCACATCTCACACATCAATACTCCCAGTCACATCTTACACTACACATACACCCAGTCACATCTTACACAACACATACACCCAGTCATATCTTACACTACACATACACCCAGTCACATCATCTTACACTTCACATACACCCAGTCACATCTCACACATCAATACTCCCAGTCACATCTTACACAACACATACACCCAGTCATATCTTACACTACACATACACCCAGTCATATCTTACACTACACATACACCCAGTCATATCTTACACTACGCATACACCCAGTCACATCATCTTACACAACACATACACCCTGTCACATCATCTTACACTACACATACACCCAGTCACATCTTACACTACACATATACCCAGTCACATCTTACACTACACATACACCCAGTCACATCTTACACTACACATACCCCAGTCACATCTGACACAACACATACACCCACTCACATCTAACACAACACATACACCCACTCACATCTAACACAACACATACACCCAGTCACATCTAACGCAACACATACACCCAGTCATATCTAACACAACACATACACCCAGTCACATCTAACACAACACATACACCAGGTCACATCTAACACAACACATACACCCAGTCACATCTAACACAACACATACACCCAGTCACATCTAACACAACACATACACCCAGTCACATCTTACAGACCCACGTAAGAGAGCCCACTACGCCACAGTCATACCCAAGACGCCCTAAGCCAGTTATGGTACTCGCAACACACACATCCGACTTGTGCAAGTAATGGCATCCAGAGAACACACATCTTGTACGAAATTTGGAAGGAGGGGAAAAAACCTGTATTTTCCAATGTGCCTGTTTGAGGTGGGGTAGAGAGATACAAAATTTCGACGTGTAGGGAAAGAAACAGCTATCAAAATGGCCCACCATCGAGTTGCCGACGGCCACACAGTAATCATGTGACGCAGCAGCTTGCCGAGTACTGCATGGTCTTGCTAGTGGTTGGGGGGTACATAAGCAGCCAGCTCTCGGGAGCTCAAACCAAAGCAGTACTTATAGACGCGGGAAAGAGAGCCAACACTGTGGCGTAGGGCATGTGGGTCAAGTATGGAAGTTAGCCTGGGGAGAATTTATAAGCCAGACCGCTTTCGACTCGACTCTGTCAGGTAAGGATGCAGAGCTAAACAAAACTACCCCGGATGTGAGAGCAGAGCGCCATATACAACTGTCCGTGTGTCACGAGTTCCGAGCAGCCCAGGAGCCAGGGAGGCGACACCAGAGCCAAACCCGACCTACACCAATGAGTAACCTAAGGACCTTATAAGGGCAGCAGTCAGCGACGGGGTTGCTGCACCCTGGTTTACAACAATGACATACCGGCTCGTGCCTTCCTATCAGACACCATCTTCACGCTACTCTCTTCCCAGAAGAACCCCCTCACTAGAATGATCATAAGAAATAACCTCCACTGTCTCGATTCTGGTCTTGTGACTCAACCAGACTCGACCGCGTCCTCACATTACAGAATCAACACCACCAGACGCACTCGATTCCCGCTACTGGGAGCCACCACGCGTGCCTCCCTCCTCCACATGATAGTCACACCCCACCCGTCCTTCCACGCACGAGGGATAGCCCTAGAATGGCATGGGGCAAGTGGGAATATGTAATTACCTGTTGGTACACTCGTGGGGGCCCGTATTCTATTGAAATTTCCCTCTTAGAATAAAAGCTCACACCAAACCTTCCGTTACTCTCACCATTTAGTTACATTAGCCAGTTGGTTTCGTTCACCCACAAATCTGATTACATATATATATATATATATATATATATATATATATATATATATATATATATATAAAAGGGGACTTCTTGAACATCTTCTCCTATAGCCCTCGATATCTGCTTGGGCCTCCGATTCGTTCGATCACAGCACCTTTCGAAGAAATGTTCACAGCTGACGTCATCAGAATGGTTTGGCGTACACTGCAATGTTGGAATGATAAAGTCATGCCTTACTCTTGTGTATGTGTATCTTTCAGTACAAGAGAAAATTTACATCTTTATTCAGATACGAATCCAAAGCACTTGAATATCCGTGCATAGAAATCTCTGACTGGCTATACACACAAAAATATAATCAATTGGTACACCAACAAATGGGAGTTCTGCACTCGAGATGGCTTCCCATATCTAGTACTTCCTCAATTATCATACAACTTTTTAAACTTTTCACTCACTTCATTCCATTCATCAATTACTTTTATACTATAAAAGTATTTCTTTCTTTGCTTAATTTCACGTTATAACGTCTGGGAATATCATCCTTGCGTCATTCGAAGTAGTGATCACAGCTGACATCAACATAGTTTGAATTCTAAAAAAAATTTCATCAAATCACCCCTTACTCTTCTCTCTCCCATGGTGTTCAAATGCATAGCTTTTAACCTCTCACTCTAACCCTGCTCTTTTAATTTTGCTACCATCTTAGCTGCTCTCCTCTTGACCTTCTCTGCAGTTCGATGTGTTTATGCAAGTGCGATGACCAAACGGAAGACGCATATTCTACCTCTGACCTGTGAACGCCTTTGCAACATACTCTCTCAACCATTTGTTCGAGTGTGATTCACACGCAGTTCTCCAAGGGTGCAGCAACTCTGGTGTAACAGCCTGGTCAAATAGTGTCGAGCACAAAGTCCCTCTCACACATACACTCATGCCTGCGGGATATGACCTGCTGGTTCACAACGAAGCCTTCCTACACTGTGTCCCATCCTCATTAACCATGTATCAGACCGACTCTGTACGGTGATAACCTCGGCATCATCCGCAAAAGCATTTAGGCACACGACCCAGTGCTTCTGGTCAGTCACTTACGTAGCTCAAGAAGAAGCAACAGTCCCAGGACCGAGCCCTGTAGGATGCCTATTAGTGAACCCCGACCCATCTGGAAGAGGCTCCTCCGACATGTGTCCTATGTTCCCTTCCTCTAAGGTGATTTTCTCTCCGTGGTGGGAGTCTCGTCTCTATTCCACCGGAAGATCTCCAGCATCTTTCTCCAACCTCCTACGTAGCAGTGTCAAATGCTTTCAGATAGTCCCGATACATACAGTCCGTCCATTCCCGTTTTTTATATAGTCTAAAATGGAGCTCACTCTCTTTTAGACGTATCGGATGATTGCTATGCATCACCTTTCCCCGAATCCCTGCTCTTAACCTTTAGTTACAACACACGAGGGAAGGAAATCCTTATACAAAATTCCAAAGCAACCCTGCTCACTTCCTTAAGCTTCTACACGCATACAGCCAAGCTTATGTACCCAGTTCACAGCCAAGCTTATGTATCAGATAATGAAGAACCATTCT
>NC_092225.1:54522479-54656516 GCF_036320965.1 Panulirus ornatus
TTCGGATGAAAAGAAATTTCGACATTTGAACAGGACACCTAGTTTCATAGTCTATATATATTCCGACAAGTGAAGATATCAAAATCAAAATCAACACTACCTCTGCGGCGCTCCATACATCCGTTCCCGGGGCCGGAGACCCGCCTACACCAGCAAACGGAACCATGGCCCCTCCCATGTCACACGTCCCCGGTATGGCGCCGCCACACGAGACGTTCGAGTCGGCGGCAGGACACGTCACTCACGGAGTAACGCCACCTCAAAAAAAAAAAGTCCCCCCCTTTCGTGACGCAAGAGTCAAGAAAATGAAGAACTGAACTATCTTTGTCCCATATGGCGTCATAACGCGCGGTGACCGACCCGAGTCTCTGTTGCATAGGATATCGCAAGAAGCCTGGCTACGTAACAGGAAGCAAAGTGTCGCAATGCATGGTGAATCATCGCTATGGGCACCCGTGACTAGCGAGGGGGTCCTAAAGTCGTCTATCCTGGGACCTGCACTTTTCCTCAGCCATACTGACGACATTCATGTGGACATGATGAACTAATGCGTCTAAATCTACAGATGACACAGCGCCATATTACCGGGAAAAGGAGGTTGGTTGAAATTACAAGAGGATCTAGATCAAACAGGCGAATGGCCTACAAAAAAAAAAAAAAGGCAAATGCCATATTGAACGTCAATAAATGTCAGAAAATCGATTAAGAAGTGATGCCACACGATAAAAGACGCCCTTTGGTCACGTGAGGGATCTAGGGGGCCCATGCCATCAACGACTTTCACTTCTCTCAGCACTGTAAGAAAAAGCAACCAAGGAGACAAAAAAGGATATCAGGCTTTTTCTGAGAAAAGCAAGGATATTGGCCAATATATCTTAGTTCAAGACACCACCTCGGATATGCAGTGCAGTTCTGCGCCCGCCGCCGCCCCCCGACCTAAGAAAAGATATTCTTCAAATCACAGGTAGTGCAGGGAGGAGCGACTGAACTGATAACCTTCCTTACTTAACAAACCACAGGAGGCCAGACTGCCAGGTGTGTTCCCTCTAAGCAAGGGGCAGCTTCCAGGCGGGTTAAGTGAACGTTCTCAACCACTTCAAGGATCCGAGAGTGTCGATAAGAGACGATAACTTTCACACGAGTGCTAACGACGGCAGGGAATGGACCAAAACTTGTAGAGAGGTCAACAAGATGACCCGCCGTGCACGAATAAGCTCCCGCAACACGTTGCTCCGAGCGACGCCTGATATGTTGGGAAACGAGGCATGACCATCGCCTGTCACACCTGGGTACTGGAGGGAGGAAGTCTTGTCATCCACCATTATAAACTGAGCGGTGTACCATGATACCTTTTCTCATCCACTGGATCTCGCCTTAGCCACGCTCTGCGGTAACGTGTCAGCTTTGGTTACTTCGTGTCGCCTGCTTTAATGAAGGGAACAAGAAGGGATTATTGTATAATTCTTCCACATCCGGAGAGCAATATGGACGGGGTAAGCCGCAAGGTTAAACCTTAAAGTTCATCCTCATTATTGTTATATATATATATATATATATATATATATATATATATATATATATATATATATATATATGTGTGTGGATGTGGAGAGGGAGCTGTGGTTTCAGGCATTATTGCATGACAGCTAGAGACTGAGTGTGAACGAATGGGGCCTTTGTTGTCTTTTCCTAACGCTACCTCGCACACATGAGGGGGAGTGGGATGTTATTCCATGTGTGGCGAGGTGGCGATGGGAATGAATAAAGGCAGACAGTGTGAATTGTGTGCATGTGTGTATATGTATGTGTCTGTGTGTGTATATATATGTGTACATTGAGATGTATGGGTATGTATATTTGCGTGTGTGGACGTGTATGTATATACATGTGTATGGGGGTGGGTTGGGCCATTTCTCTCGTCTGTTTCCTTGCGCTACCTCGCAAACGCGGGAGACAGCGACAAAGCAAAATAATAATAAATATATATATATATATATATATATATATATATATATATATATATATATATATATATATATATATATATATATATATATATATATATATATATATGATGAGGAAATGTGGGGGGAGTCGAACGATGAATTCAAGTGTACTCGCCGTGTGTAGAACAATGATGCGAGGGGTATGAAGTCTTGAAAGGTTTAGGTGTTGACAGAAATGGTGTAATCAGGTTATAACAACGACCCATACAAAGCCAACGTTCTTGAGGAAGGAATGCGCAGTTGGCGCTTGCGAGGCTACTCAAAATATTGCTCAGCAAGTCGCTAGAGGGAAGGGTTAGGTCCAGAGATGTGGAAGACGTCAGCTTTGTCCCCATACTCGAGGGAGGTGATCGGAAAATCGCGCTCCCCTACAGAGCACGTCTCGCAAACAAGATGACCAGAAAGCAGATAAATGACTACTTGTGAAGGAGTTACGTCCTAATCGGATGGTTTATAACACTGTACCAGGGAAAGGAGATCGTGCATAACCGATCTTTCGGACTACCGTGGTACCGTGAGCTCACTCTTAGGTCTGAGAGACGCATGCGCAACTGGTGTGCTGTTGGACAGCTGGAAAGCCTTTGACACTTTCCCCCATCAGAGCGTTGGTCAAGGCGCTAGAGCTGCAGGTAGGAATGAGTGGTGATCATAAGTTGCGTGCCGCAGGGCCTCGGTCTTGGGCCTCCTGCAGTTGTTCTTGGTGTACGTGAATCAGGACGGGGATCGTGTCTGAACATATCTACGGATGACGCAAAGATCTTGAGGGGAATAAAGAGCGATGATGATGGCATCTGCCAACAGGAGGAACCCAGGAAAACTGCATAGCTGGTCACACACACACACACACACACACACACACGTATATATATATATATATATATATATATATATATATATATATATATATATATATATATATACATATATATATATATATATATATATATATATATATATATATATATATATATATATATATATATATATATATATATCCCTGGGGATAGGGGAGAAAGAATACTTCCCACGTATTCCCTGCATGTCGTAGAAGGCGACTAAAAGGGGAGGGAGCGGGTGGCTGGAAATCCTCCCCTCTCGCTTTTTTTTTTTTTTAATTTTCCAAAAGAGGGAACAGAGAAGGTGGCCAGGTGAGGATATTCCCTCAAAGGCCCAGTCCTCTGTTCTCAACGCTACCTCGCTAATGCGGGAAATGGCGAATAGTATGAAAAAAAAAAAAAAAAAAAATATATATATATATATATATATATATATATATATATATATATATATATATATATATTGTGTATCATATGACTGTTATATTTCTTTCTTGTATCTCCCCTGATGATGTGATTAATACACGAAAGTACACTTGGGAACTTGTAGTGCTTCATTTTCCCCTGTGGACTCACAGGAACACACACACACACACACACACACACATATATATATATATATATATATATATATATATATATATATATATATATATATATATATATATATATATATATATATGTCTCTATGGTTGTTTAATTTGTTTATGGATGGGGTTGTTAGGGAGGTGAATGCAAGAGTTTTGGAAAGAGGGGCAAGTATGAAGTCTGTTGGGGATGAGAGAGCTTGGGAAGTGAGTCAGTTGTTGTTCGCTGATGATACAGCGCTGGTGGCTGATTCATGTGAGAAACTGCAGAAGCTGGTGACTGAGTTTGGTAAAGTGTGTGAAAGAAGAAAGTTAAGAGTAAATGTGAATAAGAGCAAGGTTATTAGGTACAGTAGGGTTGAGGGTCAAGTCAATTGGGAGGTGAGTTTGAATGGAGAAAAACTGGAGGAAGTGAAGTGTTTTAGATATCTGGGAGTGGATCTGGCAGCGGATGGAACCATGGAAGCGGAAGTGGATCATAGGATGGGGGAGGGGGCGAAAATTCTGGGAGCCTTGAAGAATGTGTGGAAGTCGAGAACATTATCTCGGAAAGCAAAAATGAGTATGTTTGAAGGAATAGTGGTTCCAACAATGTTGTATGGTTGCGAGGCGTGGGCTATGGATAGAGTGGTGCGCAGGAGGATGGATATGCTGGAAATGAGATGTTTGAGAACAATGTGTGGTGTGAGGTGGTTTGATCGAGTAAGTAACGTAAGGGTAAGAGAGATGTGTGGAAATAAAAAGAGCGTGGTTGAGAGAGCAGAAGAGGGTGTTTTGAAATGGTTTGGGCACATGGAGAGAATGAGTGAGGAAAGATTGACCAAGAGGATATATGTGTCGGAGGTGGAGGGAACGAGGAGAAGAGGGAGACCAAATTGGAGGTGGAAAGATGGAGTGAAAAAGATTTTGTGTGATCGGGGCCTGAACATGCAGGAGGGTGAAAGGAGGGCAAGGAATAGAGTGAGTTGGAGCGATGTGGTATACCGGGGTTGACGTGCTGTCAGTGGATTGAATCAAGGCATGTGAAGCGTCTGGGGTAAACCATGGAAAGCTGTGTAGGTATGTATATTTGCGTGTGTGGACGTATGTATATACATGTGTATGGGGGTGGGTTGGGCCATTTCTTTCGTCTGTTTCCTTGCGCTACCTCGCAAACGCGGGAGACAGCGACAAAGCAAAAAAAAAAAAAAAAAAAAAAAAAAAATATATATATATATATATATATATATATATATATATATATATATATATATATATATATATATATATATACCTTAATGAATGGAGGCTTTCTACCACCTTCGACTACTACTACTACTACTACTACGAGAGAGAGAGAGAGAGAGAGAGAGAGAGAGAGAGAGAGAGAGAGAGAGAGAGAGAGCAGGAGCGAGCGTGTCATAAGACAGTCTTTCACTAGTGCGCAGCGCCATGCCAGTCACCAGAAGTGAGTCAGGCGCCGGCATACGCCTTTCCTGCGTCTATTAATCTGACGCCGAGTGTTGGGGGGAGTGGGGCCATTCCCGCGTGCCTGGGGTTAAAGGTCACGGGCTGGGGCATTCCCTGTGTACCTAGGGTCAAGGGTCACGGGATGGGGCATTCTCGGTGTACCTAGGGTCAAGGGTCACCGGCTGGGGTATTCCCTGTGTACCTTGGGTCAATGGTCACCGGCTGGGGCATTCCCTGTATACCTAGGGTCAAGGGTCACAGGCTGGGGTATTCCCTCGTACGTGGGCTAGTCGCATCAAGGTCAGGTCAGAGGTCAAGTTGTCCATTGCTAGATCGTCAAGACTGATAGTACCTGGGTCAGGTCAGGTGTCACAGCATCCGTTCCGCGAGAATAGGATCAAGAAGCGGATCAACAGCATCACTAGGGCAGTACTAGGGTCAAGCACTATAACAGGAAGTTCAATGGGGCAGTACTAGGGTCAAGCACTATAACAGGAAGTTCACTAGGGCAGTACTAGGGTCAAGCACTATAACAGGAAGTTCACTAGGGCAGTACTAGGGTCAAGCACTATAACAGGAAGTTCACTAGGGCAGTACTAGGGTCAAACACTTTAACAGGAAGTTCAATGGGGCAGTACTAGGAACAAGCACTCTAACAGGAAGTTCACTGGGGAAGTACTAGGGCAAGCACTATAACAGGAAGTTCACTGGGGCAGTACTAGGGTCAAACACTTTAACAGGAAGTTCAATGGGGCAGTACTAGGAACAAGCACTCTAACAGGAAGTTCACTGGGGAAGTACTAGGGCAAGCACTATAACAGGAAGTTCACTAGGGCAGTACTAGGGTCAAACACTTTAACAGGAAGTTCAATGGGGCAGTACTAGGAACAAGCACTCTAACAGGAAGTTCACTGGGGAAGTACTAGGGCAAGCACTATAACAGGAAGTTCACTGGGGCAGTACTAGAAACAAGCACTATCACAGGAAGTTCAATGGGGCAGTACTAGGGACAAACACCAGAACCTGAAGTTCACCAGGACGGTACTAGGGACCAAGCAGAGGAACATAGTGTCACGTCGCGGGACACCAGGATCCTGAACACACCAAGCGCTGGCTCTGTTCTGCACATCCGGTGAACGCGAGACGAACTAGAACAATGCATGAGCGAACGTCCCGACTTCAGGGGCCAGCGACTTCCTGTTCCGACAGCTCTGTGGCGACTTGGCTGATAGCAACATCCCTGGCGGCGCCGTTCCGACGCTGCGCCCAAACCTAGCCACGTCCTGAGCTATGTTATGGTGGGCGTCTGATGGGACGGACCTCAGTGCTGTGGCGGTGCCGCATTCGCGGGGCGGGCCGCCCGGGGTCGAGCGGATGGGTTCGAATCCCGGATGATGAAGCCAGTAGGTCCACAGTAAATCCAGCTGTTCATCCATCTCCAGGCGTTGGTCGATAAAATGGGTCAGTACTTAGGGTAAGGTGTGTGTGTGTGTGTGTGTGTGTGTGTGTGTGTGTGTGTGTGTGTGTGTGTGTGTGTGTGTGTGTGATCTATAACAATGTTCTACCTCGGATACCTGAATAACAGTTATCCCAGCTGTGCTAACTGTATATAGTTCACTTCTTAACGTAAACCAACCACTGCTGCTCAATGCTTGTGATCGGTTCACTCCTCACCATGTAGACGAACGAGCAATTCATTCACTGCTGCCCAGACCCTGGCCACATTTTTCCTCAACTTGTAACTTGTAAGGTAATTCAAGAATGGAGGCCTCAGTCCCCTGGACCTGCTATTGTGTGCACTCTGTATCCTCTTCAGCGCCACCGCCCGCAGGATGGCCAGCAGCGAACGATATGTCCGCCACTCTGCGGCACAGGCAACGTAATAGGTTATAATTGGTGTACATGGGGTGTTCAGGGGAGAATGGTTTGGTGAAGAGAGAAGAGGTGGTGAAAGCTTTGCGGAAGATGAAAGCCGGCATATGTGCTTTGCTTGAGTATGTCACTGCCAAAGGATACAACTCACCCACGGTACATCATAAACCTGAGGTGATGCTCTACAAATCCGTGTTTCTAAACTGGTGTGTGTGACACAGATGCCTTTCGTACCTGCCTCCCTCCGTCTCTGATGGCACGATGACCCCGACCTGTCACGCCACCTACCCATGTCTCCTGCTGCACCCACACTACCACAGAAATGTTCCGTCTGTACACATGGGACAAACAGAGATGCGAAATTATATTCTGAAGGGCCGTAGAGTTAGGGGCGCTCCCTAAAATGAGTCAGGATGGGGCCTCCCGGGTGGGATGGGGGGAGTCAGGGCCCAAGGTCACATCTCCCATTTTCTCTTTCTTCGATACCATGGCTGCGACGAGATGAAGTGGGCGGGCGCGGAGTGGGTCGAGTTGCGAAAGAGAAAGGGTATACAGATGTACGGGGGTTACGTTTTCTGTAGTGAGTGGGAAGGTTGCTGGAAACCGCTTTGGTGCCTTGTTTACTTCGTCTCCAGTTCGCACCATCGTTGCCTTTCTAGCCTTCGCTACATTCTTAGCGTCGGGTGAATATTGTTCACATTGCTCCTTGGTGTTCCACATCTCGTCCGTGGGGGATAGAAGCCCCCCCCCCCCCCACACCTCCCCAATCTTGTGTGTCTTCAGGCGAGATGCGTTGGTGCTGTCGGGAAGTAGGTGACGAGACTCTATGACCATGGCTCTCAACAGGTGTTACTTTCAGCCCTCCGGAAGGTGCCACGATCTACAGAGGCAGACCAGAGCCGCCATACTTCGCACAGTTCCTTTGTTAATGTTGTCCTCAACACTGTAACGCAGCTCACGTCTGGCGGGCTTATCCTGTTCTCCCTCTACGGTAATGTCGTTCGGTGGCGGTTATCATATTCCACCCTACGTCACTTGCACTGAATTTCTTTTGGTATCATTTTCTAATTCCTTTTGTATCTGTTTAGTCCGGTTGTCTCTGGCTGGAGAGAGAGAGAGAGAGAGAGAGAGAGAGAGAGAGAGAGAGAGAGAGAGAGAGAGAGAGAGAGAGAGAGAGAGAGAGAGAGAGAGAGAGAGAGAGAGAGAGAGAGAGAGAGAGAGAGAGAGAGAGAGAGAGAGAGAGTTCTGGGAGTGAGTTATATGATACCGGTGAATTTTCCAATTCTTTTTGTATCTGTTTAGTCCGGTTGTCTCTGGCTGAACACACACACACACACACACACACACACACACACACACACACACACAGAGAGAGAGAGAGAGAGAGAGAGAGAGAGAGAGAGAGAGAGAGAGAGAGAGAGAGAGAGAGAGAGAGAGAGAGAGAGAGTTCTGGGAGCGAGTTGTATGATACCAATGTTTGTGTGGCGTCATCTCAAGCAGATGGTCATGTTCATGATAACAAGTGGTGGTGGTGGTGGTGGTGGTGGTGGTGGTGGTGGCGGTGGTGGTGGTGGTGGTGGCGGTGGTGGTGGTGAGGGAGGGAGGAAATGTGAGCTGTGTTCAGCAGTGGATAAAGCTGGTGATGAGGACGCCGCCCTGGGGCACTCCGCTGTGCATAGGAAACTCTGGTGGACGTTGCCGCACCGACGGTGATTTCTTCGCTGGGCTGGTGGGTGGAATTCGCACGGCAGTCGTTCGGCGGTGTCTAGCAAGCCCCCTCCCCCGTGGCAGTTTGTATTGTCGTAACTGTGCAATTTATTCCCTGTCGCGTGAATAGAGCACAATTTTCCCCTTGACGCAGTCGCAATTGCCGGTCTTCTGGCGGGAAGGGGGTCGGGCGTATTCCCCGGGTGGGCTGCCAAGGTCACCGTGTACCCTGGGCTACCTGGGAAAGTCTTAGTCTACCCAGGATGGGAGAGGGATGTCACAGCCTGCCCCAGGGGAGGTGAGAGCGTCGAGGCGTGCCCTAGGCAGGCTGAGAGGGGTTGGGGGTTGGGGCGGTCGTAGCGTGTCCTAAGCAGGCTGACTGATCTTACAGTATGCCCTGCATAGCCCGCATCTTGGTATGTCCTTCGTGGACCTGGAAAGGTCACGGTGTGCCTTGGGTACGTTGAGAAGGCCACAAGGTCACAGTGTGCCCTGGGTACGTTGAGAAGGTCACAATGTGCCCTGGGTACGTTGAAAAGGTCACAGTGTGCCCTGGGTATGTTCAGGTCACAAGGTCAGAGAGTGCCCTGGGTGACTTGAGGTCACAGTGTGCCCTGAGTGCCTTGAGAAGGTCACAGTGTGCCTTGGGTATGTTAAGGTCACAGAGTGCTCTGGGTACGTCGAGGTCACATTATGCCCTGGGTACGTTGAGGTCACACTGTGCACTGGGTACGTTGAGGTCACATTGTGCCCTGGGAACGTTGAAAAGGCCACAGTGTGCCCTGCGTACGTTGAGGTCACAGTGTGCCCTAGGTAGATTGAAGACAAGCTGTGCCTGGGGGTAGACAGGAGATGTTGAGGGTCCTGGGTAAGCTGGACACAGTCACAGTGACACAGGCAGGAGCCAGTCCTGGGCAGGCTGGAGAGGTCACAGTCGCGGGGGTGGGCGGGTGGGCATTGCCTGGGACTGCAGGAAGGTGGTGGTGGTGGAGGGGGTGAGTTGCGGGGGTGGGTGGGTATCGCGAGGGACTGCAGGAAGGAGGTGGTGGGGGGAAGGGGGAGAGGGGGGGGGGAAGGTGTGTTGAAGGTCCCACGGCCTGAGTCCCAGCCAGAGGTGTGGGGTCCAGGAGGCGCCGGCGGTATAGGACGTTACCCAGCCGGGCCGTCCTTGGCCCCTGACCCGCGGTCCTGGACCGCCCTAAGGGCTCCTCGCCTCTCACTGGCTTCTGGTTTTATAGCATGACACGTGAACTGGACGATAAATGAAGAGGCGAATACACAGAAGGAATAAATCAATATGTAAAGGATATCTATCTATCTATCTATCTATCTATCTATATATATATATATATATATATATATATATATATATATATATATATATATATATCATGCCTGATTACCTTTTCCGCCCTGGAGAGGTAGCAAGAAGAACAGACGAACAATGGCCTCTTATGCATACACCCAGTCACCTGTTCCCATGTGTAATGTATAGATACCACAGCCGCTACCTGCAGCCCCCCCCCCCCCCTAACACACCACCTACCACTTCACTGCTTACCTCGACAGTTTCATCTGCCCAGTTCAGCCCCCACTGACAGCACGTCGCCCCAGCCCACCATCCCCCCATATACCACATCACCACTGCCAGTCACTCCATGGCAACCCTCGTCCTCCTCAATGTTGAAAGTCCCGACATCGCAGAACTTCTATCCTCTCGGCTACTCCTTAAGTTCCTTCCTCCCTCCCGTTTTTCCTCCCCTCACTTGTGGCGCACACGTCCCCATCGTGAGTCCTCCGTCGTTCACCATCATCATCATCTCAAGACCGAACCAGTTCAGCAGACCGTCGTCGGCCTTCTCGCTCGGACTGTCCTCACTACATCTTCCTCTGACACTGCTCTTGATCAGATGATCAAATCCACTTCACTCACACACACACATCGTCTTCGATCACCTCATCTCCAACAACTCCACTGTCCACCTTTCTTTTCCGTTCACAATCACAACACTCACCCACCCAACACTGTCGGGACTCCTTTGCCTTCAAACATACCCGTCTTGTCCGTGCTCTGGGTCTGAGTGAAACGTGGCTCACTGGAAAGAAGGAAGAATGGTTTAGGCTACGTACTACGCATTAAGCCCGTGGTTACTGTGAGAGGCGAGAGCAGAGGAGAGAGTATAGCGATTCAACCGAAGGAGGGATTGTGGGAATGGGTGACCGAGTGTAAGGAGCGAGTCCCAGGCTCATGGGGATTAACGGCAGGTGGGCCACTGCAAGTGTTCATGCTCCGAGCTGCATGAGGAGTGAGGAGGGGAAGCGAGTGTTTTGGAATGAGCTGAGTGACTGAATCAGCAACTTTAGCGTTAGGAATCGAGTACCAGAGTGGGTGATGTGGCAGCTGAGGTTATGTATATAACTGGGAGGCAAGGGGTAACCACCGTGAATAAAAATGGTGAACAGCCTGTTGAGCTGTATCCTGTACAAGGACTAGTGATTGGATTTGACTTGTTTTAAAAGAGCGACACCAACACAAACATAAGTACTTGGAAGCTAATGGTAAGCAGGCACCACTAGATTATATTCTAGATGACAGGTGTACTACAGCGATTTATGGATGTAAATAAGCTGAGATGGCCGCTGGTGGGATGTCTTGATGACAACACCTTGGTGGAGGCGAGGTCAAATGTTTGTCGAGGTATTACAAAAAGGGACAATGATATGGAGAGAAGAAGGTTGCGAAAGTGAGTGAGCTTTTGACAAGAGGCATGTTTAAGGATATATCAGGGACGGATGAGGAATAATTGTTGTTTAGGGAAGCGGTGCTGAGGAGTGGGCGAGTGAAAAACGTAGTGAGTGGTGTGAGGAAGTTGAAAGGAGAGAGAGAGAGAAAAAAAAAAAGGGGGGGGGGTATATTCTTCACCTGTCGGGAAGGAGTGCGGGTGATTGGGTGATGTACAAGAGAAAGTCGCAGGAAGGTCAAAAGGAAGGCGTAGGAGCTGAAAAACAAGGGAAAACAAGGGAAATGAGAGTTGAAGTGAGAGTTCTGGCAAACCTCGGGGAGAATACGGAAATGTTTTGGAAGAAGAACATGAGAGAAATTGGGTGGGGAAGTGGCAAAAGATGAAGAGGAAATGGAATATCTTGAAGAACTGTTAAATGTGTAAGATGTTTGGTGGCATATGTGAAGTGTTTGGGTTGTGGAGGTGTACGATGCGAGAGATGCTTATCAAGTGGTTTGTGAAACGAGGAAAGGTGGTGGACACCTTGCATACGATGAAGTGTGGCAAAGCGGCTGGAGTGGAGGGGACTGCGGATGAATCCGGCAAATCCACTGGAGTGGACGTGACTGCAATTGACAGTGTTATTGATTGGTTATCCGATATTTTCAATATATGTATGGCTCAAAAAGAAGACGGAGATCTGCTCAGTGCCAATATATTGCCACGGTATGAAGGCAAAGGGGCAACAATGAACGATCAAATTATACAAAGGGCAACAATGAATCTTCAAATTACAGAGGTATAATTTTGTTAAGTGTACCTGGCAAGTTATGTGGGGTAGTGGTGACTGAAAGGGTGGTGACATGCACAGAACATCAGATTGGAGAGTAACAAATGTAGCTTGAAGAATTGTAGACGGTGTGTGGATCAGCTGGATGCTTTGGATACCTATGTGAGAAATGTGCAAAGAAACAGAAGGATTTGTTTGTGGCAATTATGGAACTGGGAAGGTTGAAAGAGACTCTTTGCGGAAGGCAAATTTTAAAACTTGATTCCCTTGCCCTACGCCGCAACTCTGGTTCACTTTCCCTCTTCTACAGATATTACTTTGGTTTTTGCTCCCGAGACTTGACTGCTTTGTGTGCCCCCACCACTAGCTAGACCACGCGATACTCGGCAAGCTGCTGCGTCACATGATTACTGTGTGGCCGTTGGCAACTCAGGGTCGGGCCGTTTAATGTGGCCGTTGGTAACTCAAGGGTGAGCCGTTTAATAACTGTCTCTTTCACCATATCTCGAAGCTTTGGAACTCTCCACTCTCTAGTGTCTTTCTAAATAACTATGACCTGACTCTTTTTAAGAGAAAAGCTTTTAATTTCCTCCAAAATTCATACCCTCGTCTTTTCTTTTTCTCTTTCATCAGCCTTTCTATATCTCAACTAAAGCCCGGCCTTGATGTGGACTTTTGTCAGTGACTGGAGCCTCCAAGGCAATAGAAAGCAGAAACAAATGTAATATCCCTGGGATAGGGTAGAAAGAATACGGCCCACGTATTCCCTGCGCGTTGTAGAAGGCGACTAAAGGGGAGGGAGTGGATAGCGGGAAATCCTCCCTTCTTGTATCACTTTCAAAAAGAAGAAACAGAGCAAGGAGTCAAGAAGAATTTTCCCTCTAAGGCTGTCCTCTGTTCTAGGTCGCTATCTCGTTCAAGGGAGAAATGGCGAGTATATATATATATATATTGTTACGAACACGTGTGTGTGCCCACATGTTCGAATATATATATATCACGTATGTGTGTCCTCGTGTATGTTGTTGTTGCTATTTCTTATCAGGGCGAGGAGTGATGCCTTCTGCTGGCTCGGAGTTTCTACCCACCCAGCATTTGGCTTAGTGAATCTGTTTTGAAGCAGTTGTTGACCAGTCCTCCGGCACCCGAACCCTCATCAGAGGCGCCAAGTCAAGGCGCTGGGTCAGCTGCGGGGTATTTCACCACCGTCTGTCATCGGTGCTGACGTTCGCAAGAAACCAAAGAGTGTGACTACGCCGAGACTCTGGGACCCCCCAACCAATAAGAATTGCTGATAGTTCCATAGCCAATCAAAATGTAGCGTTGTGTAGCAGCAAGGGTGAACGCTTGTCTTTACTTGTACCCACTACACCCGCTGAGATTTGATTCCTCTCTCTCTAGCCCAGCGAGGTAACTGGTGTCCCCTGCTGTAAGCCTGTAAGCCCTGCTATAAGCCCGTTACCCGAGTGTTGTGCTATAAGCCCGTTTACTGTGTTACATCAGGTTTAGTTAAGTGTAACGATGATGTTTACTGTGTCACGTCAGGTCTGACTAAGTGTAATGTTATCGAACAAAGTGTCTTAAAGGAAAGAGATCTCCTGGCTTGAAATCTTATCTGGAATGTTAACTCATGTTCAATGTTAACTCATGTTCAATGTTGACTCATGTTCAGTGTTAACGTAAATGATTCATGCTTAATTTATGTGCCTATCTTTGTACACTTGAATTCTTTCATTATAAGTAGATTTAATGTAATGCTGGTCTTTAATTCAATCCCATAACTTTATTATTGTGTTATCCCGTTGTGAAACAACAAATCTATAACGCCCTTGCAAGACAAGGATCAGTAGTATTTGTAACTGGCGATCTTGCCTGAATAAGTATTGAGTTCGGAACAATATATATATATTGGTGAGAGGACAAGAGCAAGGGAAGAAGTAGCAATACTCCTGAAACAGTTGTGGGAGTATATGATAGAATGTAAGAAAGTAAATTCTCGATTGATATGGGTAAAATTGAAAGGTGGTGGAGAGAGGTGGGTGATTATTAGTGCATATGCACCTGGGCATGAGAAGAAAGATCATGAGAGGCAAGTGTTTTGGGAGCAGCTGAATGAGTGTGTTAGCGGTTTTGATGCACGAGACCGGGTTATAGTGATGGGTGATTTGAATGCAAAGGTGAGTAATGTGGCAGTTGAGGGAATAATTGGTATGCATGGGGTGTTCAGTGTTGTAAATGGAAATGGTGAAGAGCTTGTAGATTTATGTGCTGAAAAAGGACTAATGATTGGGAATACCTGGTTTAAAAAGCGAGATATACATAAGTATACTTATGTAAGTAGGAGAGATGGCCAGAGAGCGTTATTGGATTACGTGTTAATTGACAGGCGTGCGAAAGAGAGACTTTTGGATGTTAATGTGCTGAGAGGTGCAACTGGAGGGATGTCTGATCATTATCTTGTGGAGGCTAAGGTGAAGATTAGTATGGGTTTTCAGAAAAGAGGAGTGAATGTTGGGGTGAAGAAGGTGGTGAGAGTAAGTGAGCTTGGGAAGGAGACCTGTGTGGGGAAGTACCAGGAGAGACTGTGTACAGAATGGAAAAAGGTGAGAACAATGGAAGTAAGGGGAGTGGGGGAGGAATGGGATGTATTTAGGGAATCAGTGATGGATTGCGCAAAAGATGCTTGTGGCATGAGAAGAGTGGGAGGTGGGCTGTTTAGAAAGGGTAGTGAGTGGTGGGATGAAGAAGTAAGAGTATTAGTGAAAGAGAAGAGAGAGGCATTTGGACGATTTTTGCAGGGAAAAAATGCAATTGAGTGGGAGAAGTATAAAAGAAAGAGACAGGAGGTCAAGAGAAAGGTGCAAGAGGTGAAAAAAAGGGCAAATGAGAGTTGGGGTGAGAGACTATCAGTAAATTTTAGGGAGAATAAAAAGATGTTCTGGAAGGAGGTAAATAGGGTGCGTAAGACAAGGGAGCAAATGGGAACTTCAGTGAAGGGCGTAAATGGGGAGGTGATAACAAGTAGTGGTGATGTGAGAAGGAGATGGAATGAGTATTTTGAAGGTTTGTTGAATGTGTCTGATGACAGAGTGGCAGATATAGGGTGTTTTGGTCGAGGTGGTGTGCAAAGTGAGAGGGTTAGGGAAAATGATTTGGTAAACAGAGAAGAGGTAGTGAAAGCTTTGCGGAAGATGAAAGCCGGCAAGGCAGCAGGTTTGGATGGTATTGCAGTGGAATTTATTAAAAAAGGGGGTGACTGTATTGTTGACTGGTTGGTAAGGTTATTTAATGTATGTATGACTCATGGTGAGGTGCCTGAGGATTGGCGGAATGCGTGCATAGTGCCATTGTACAAAGGCAAAGGGGATAAGAGTGAGTGCTCAAATTACAGAGGTATAAGTTTGTTGAGTATTCCTGGTAAATTATATGGGAGGGTATTGATTGAGAGGGTGAAGGCATGTACAGAGCATCAGACTGGGGAAGAGCAGTGCGGTTTCAGAAGTGGTAGAGGATGTGTGGATCAGGTGTTTGCTTTGAAGAATGTATGTGAGAAATACTTAGAAAAGCAAATGGATTTGTATGTAGCATTTATGGATCTGGAGAAGGCATATGATAGAGTTGATAGAGATGCTCTGTGGAAGGTATTAAGAATATATGGTGTGGGAGGCAAGTTGTTAGAAGCAGTGAAAAGTTTTTATCGAGGATGTAAGGCATGTGTACGTGTAGGAAGAGAGGAAAGTGATTGGTTCTCAGTGAATGTAGGTTTGCGGCAGGGGTGTGTGATGTCTCCATGGTTGTTTAATTTGTTTATGGATGGGGTTGTTAGGGAGGTAAATGCAAGAGTCCTGGAAAGAGGGGCGGTATGAAGTCTGTTGGGGATGAGAGAGCTTGGGAAGTGAGTCAGTTGTTGTTCGCTGATGATACAGCGCTGGTGGCTGATTCATGTGAGAAACTGCAGAAGCTGGTGACTGAGTTTGGTAAAGTGTGTGGAAGAAGAAAGTTAAGAGTAAATGTGAATAAGAGCAAGGTTATTAGGTACAGTAGGGTTGAGGGTCAAGTCAATTGGGAGGTGAGTTTGAATGGAGAAAAACTGGAGGAAGTGAAGTGTTTTAGATATCTGGGAGTGGATCTGTCAGCGGATGGAACCATGGAAGCGGAAGTGGATCATAGGGTGGGGGAGGGGGCGAAAATTTTGGGAGCCTTGAAAAATGTGTGGAAGTCGAGAACATTATCTCGGAAAGCAAAAATGGGTATGTTTGAAGGAATAGTGGTTCCAACAATGTTGTATGGTTGCGAGGCGTGGGCTATGGATAGAGTTGTGCGCAGGAGGATGGATGTGCTGGAAATGAGATGTTTGAGGACAATGTGTGGTGTGAGGTGGTTTGATCGAGTAAGTAACGTAAGGGTAAGAGAGATGTGTGGAAATAAAAAGAGCGTGGTTGAGAGAGCAGAAGAGGGTGTTTTGAAATGGTTTGGGCACATGGAGAGAATGAGTGAGGAAAGATTGACCAAGAGGATATATGTGTCGGAGGTGGAGGGAACGAGGAGAAGAGGGAGACCAAATTGGAGGTGGAAAGATGGAGTGAAAAAGATTTTGTGTGATCGGGGCCTGAACATGCAGGAGGGTGAAAGGAGGGCAAGGAATAGAGTGAATTGGAGCGATGTGGTATACAGGGGTTGACGTGCTGTCAGTGGATTGAATCAAGGCATGTGAAGCGTCTGGGGTAAACCATGGAAAGCTGTGTAGGTCTGAATATTTGCGTGTGTGGACGTGTGTATGTACATGTGTATGGGGGGGGGGGGGGCATTTCTTTCGTCTGTTTCCTTGCGCTACCTCGCAAACGCGGGAGACAGCGACAAAGTATAAAAAAAAAAAAAAAAAAAATATATATATATATATATATATATATATATATTTTTTTTTATCCCTGGGGATAGGGGAGAAAGAATACTTCCCACGTATTCCCTGCGTGTCGTAGAAGGCGACTAAAAGGGGAGGGAGCGGGAGGCTGGAAATCCTCCCCTCTCTTTTTTTTTTCCAAAAGAAGAAACAGAGAAGGGGGCCAGGTGAGGATATTCCCTCAAAGGCCCAGTCCTCATCCTCTGTTCTTAACGCTACCTCGCTAATGTGGGAAATGGCGATTAGTATAAAATATATATATATATATATATATATATATATATATATTATATATATATTATATATATATATCATCTTTATTTCATACTTGACCACCGTTTCTCGCGTTAGCGAGGTAGCGCCAGGAACAGACTAAGAGGGGCCACATCGGCTCACATCAATTCTCTTGCTCTCATGTGCAATGCACCGAAACCACAACTCCCTATCCGCGTCCAGGCCTCCCAGACCTTTCACTGCTCTAGCTCAGTCCACTGACATCACGTCGGCACTACTATACCACATCGTTGCTGTTCTCTGTATCCCGTACACGTCTTTCACCTTCCTGCACGTTCAGGCTCCATTCGCTGAAAATCTTTTTCACATAATCTTTTCATCTCCAATTTTATCTCCCCATTCTCCTCGCTCGCTCCACTTCTGACTCATGTACCTTCTTTGCCTCCTCACTCATTCTCACCATATGTCCAAACCATTTCAGTACACCCTCTTCTGCTCTTTCAACCACACTCTCACCCTCTTCTGCTCTATCAACTACACTCTTTTTATTACCACACATCTCTTACTCTTTCATTACTTACTCGATCAAACCACCTCCCACCACATATTGTCCTCAAACATTTCATTTCCAACACATCTACTCTCCTCCGTACAGCCTTATATATATCCCATGCCTCGAATCTATATAATATTTCTGGGACTACTATTCTTTCACACACTCCCATCTTTGCCTTAAAAAATAACGTTCTCTCTTTTCACATATTCTTCAGCACTCCTAGAACCTTTGCCCCCTCCCCCACCCTACGTTTCACTCCCGCTTACATGACTCCATTCGCTAACATGTAAACTCCCAGATATCTAAAACATTTCACTTCCTCCATTTTGGCTCCAATTATATTGACATCCCCAACTATCTTGTCCCTCAACCCTGCTACACCAAATAACCTTGCTTTTGTTCACAATAACTCCCAACTTTCTCCTTTCACGCACTCTTCCAAACTCAGTCAGCAACTTCTGCAGTTTCTCACTCGAATCTGCCACCAGTGTTTTATCATCAGCAAAAAACAACTGACTAACTTCCCAGGCCCTCTAATGCACCATAGACTGCATATTCGCCCCCATCTCAGAGACTTACATTTACCTCCCTCACCATCCCATCCATAAACAGATTAAACATGATGACATCACACACTTGAAATCATTCATTGCTTCTAGTAGCTTTCCTCCCACACCATATATTCTTAAGACCTTCCACAAAGCATCTCTATCGGCCTTATCATATGCCTTTTCCAGATCATATATGCCACACACAAATCCATATGTTTTTCTAGTTTTTTTCTCACACACATTCTTCAAAATAAACCTCTGATCCACACATCCTCTACCACTTCTGAAACCACACTGTTCCTCCTCAATCTGATGTTCGGTACATGTCTTAACCCTCTTAGTTACTATCCTCTCATATAACTTACCGGGTATACTCAACAAACTTATGCTTCTGTAGTTTGAATACTCACCTTTATCCCCTTTGCCTTTGTACAATGGCATATACTTGCATTCCCCTAAAACCTCAAGCCTTCATTTATAATCCATACGCACACTAAAAAATTCTTACAACCAATCAACCCAAACAGTCACCTCCTTTCTTAAAAAATTCAACTGCAATACCATTCACTCTAGCCGCCTTGCCACATTCTATCTTAGGCAAGGGTTTCACCCCCTCTTCTCTTTTCACCAAACCACTCTCCAAGACTCTCTCCATTCGCACAAAACCCCGACCAAAACACCCTACATCTGCCACTCTAACATCAAAAACATTCAACAAACCTTCAAAAAACTCACTCCATCTCTTCATTCACAAATACTTGTTATCACTTTCCCTTTGCCCCCTACACCGACGTTCCGATTGTTCTCTTGTCTTTCCCATAATATTTACCTCCTTCCAAAGCATCTTATACTCCCTAAAGTTTAATGATACTCGCTCACTCCAACTCTCATTTGTCCTCTTTTTTTCCACCCCTGCAACTTCCTCTTAATTCTTCCACTTTCTCTTATACATCTCTCAATCACTTGCATTCCTTCCCTGTAAGTACATGTGCTTGCGTATATCCCTTTTTTTTTAAAACCCGTTACTCCCAGGTGTGTGTGGGAATATATATATATATATATATATTTTATTGTTGACTGGTTGGTAAGGTTATTTAATGTATGTATGACTCATGGTGAGGTGCCTGAGGATTGGCGGAATGCGTGCATAGTGCCATTGTACAAAGGCAAAGGGGATAAGAGTGAGTGCTCAAATTACAGAGGTATAAGTTTGTTGAGTATTCCTGGTAAATTATATGGGAGGGTATTGATTGAGAGGGTGAAGGCATGTACAGAGCATCAGATTGGGGAAGAGCAGTGCGGTTTCAAAGTGGTAGAGGATGTGTGGATCAGGTGTTTGCTTTGAAGAATGTATGTGAGAAATACTTAGAAAAGCAAATGGATTTGTATGTAGCATTTATGGATCTGGAGAAGGCATATGATAGAGTTGATAGAGATGCTCTGTGGAAGGTATTAAGAATATATGGTGTGGGAGGCAAGTTGTTAGAAGCAGTGAAAAGTTTTTATCGAGGATGTAAGGCATGTGTACGTGTAGGAAGAGAGGAAAGTGATTGGTTCTCAGTGAATGTAGGTTTGCGGCAGGGGTGTGTGATGTCTCCATGGTTGTTTAATTTGTTTATGGATGGGGTTGTTAGGGAGGTAAATGCAAGAGTCCTGGAAAGAGGGGCGGGTATGAAGTCTGTTGGGGATGAGAGAGCTTGGGAAGTGAGTCAGTTGTTGTTCGCTGATGATACAGCGCTGGTGGCTGATTCATGTGAGAAACTGCAGAAGCTGGTGACTGAGTTTGGTAAAGTGTGTGGAAGAAGAAAGTTAAGAGTAAATGTGAATAAGAGCAAGGTTATTAGGTACAGTAGGGTTGAGGGTCAAGTCAATTGGGAGGTGAGTTTGAATGGAGAAAAACTGGAGGAAGTGAAGTGTTTTAGATATCTGGGAGTGGATCTGTCAGCGGATGGAACCATGGAAGCGGAAGTGGATCATAGGGTGGGGGAGGGGGCGAAAATTTTGGGAGCCTTGAAAAATGTGTGGAAGTCGAGAACATTATCTCGGAAAGCAAAAATGGGTATGTTTGAAGGAATAGTGGTTCCAACAATGTTGTATGGTTGCGAGGCGTGGGCTATGGATAGAGTTGTGCGCAGGAGGATGGATGTGCTGGAAATGAGATGTTTGAGGACAATGTGTGGTGTGAGGTGGTTTGATCGAGTAAGTAACGTAAGGGTAAGAGAGATGTGTGGAAATAAAAAGAGCGTGGTTGAGAGAGCAGAAGAGGGTGTTTTGAAATGGTTTGGGCACATGGAGAGAATGAGTGAGGAAAGATTGACCAAGAGGATATATGTGTCGGAGGTGGAGGGAACGAGGAGAAGAGGGAGACCAAATTGGAGGTGGAAAGATGGAGTGAAAAAGATTTTGTGTGATCGGGGCCTGAACATGCAGGAGGGTGAAAGGAGGGCAAGGAATAGAGTGAATTGGAGCGATGTGGTATACAGGGGTTGACGTGCTGTCAGTGGATTGAATCAAGGCATGTGAAGCGTCTGGGGTAAACCATGGAAAGCTGTGTAGGTATGTATATTTGCGTGTGTGGACGTGTGTATGTACATGTGTATGGGGGGGGGGGGGGGCATTTCTTTCGTCTGTTTCCTTGCGCTACCTCGCAAACGCGGGAGACAGCGACAAAGTATAAAAAAAAAAAAAAAAAAATATATATATATATATATATATATATATATATTTTTTTTTTATCCCTGGGGATAGGGGAGAAAGAATACTTCCCACGTATTCCCTGCGTGTCGTAGAAGGCGACTAAAAGGGGAGGGAGCGGGAGGCTGGAAATCCTCCCCTCTCTTTTTTTTTTCCAAAAGAAGAAACAGAGAAGGGGGCCAGGTGAGGATATTCCCTCAAAGGCCCAGTCCTCATCCTCTGTTCTTAACGCTACCTCGCTAATGTGGGAAATGGCGATTAGTATAAAATATATATATATATATATATATATATATATATATATATATATATATATATTATATATATATATATCATCTTTATTTCATACTTGACCACCGTTTCTCGCGTTAGCGAGGTAGCGCCAGGAACAGACTAAGAGGGGCCACATCGGCTCACATCAATTCTCTTGCTCTCATGTGCAATGCACCGAAACCACAACTCCCTATCCGCGTCCAGGCCTCCCAGACCTTTCACTGCTCTAGCTCAGTCCACTGACATCACGTCGGCACTACTATACCACATCGTTGCTGTTCTCTGTATCCCGTACACGTCTTTCACCTTCCTGCACGTTCAGGCTCCATTCGCTGAAAATCTTTTTCACATAATCTTTTCATCTCCAATTTTATCTCCCCATTCTCCTCGCTCGCTCCACTTCTGACTCATGTACCTTCTTTGCCTCCTCACTCATTCTCACCATATGTCCAAACCATTTCAGTACACCCTCTTCTGCTCTTTCAACCACACTCTCACCCTCTTCTGCTCTATCAACTACACTCTTTTTATTACCACACATCTCTTACTCTTTCATTACTTACTCGATCAAACCACCTCCCACCACATATTGTCCTCAAACATTTCATTTCCAACACATCTACCCTCCTCCGTACAGCCTTATATATATCCCATGCCTCGAATCTATATAATATTTCTGGGACTACTATTCTTTCACACACTCCCATCTTTGCCTTAAAAAATAACGTTCTCTCTTTTCACATATTCTTCAGCACTCTTAGAACCTTTGCCCCCTCCCCCACCCTACGATTCACTCCCGCTTACATGACTCCATTCGCTAACATGTAAACTCCCAGATATCTAAAACATTTCACTTCCTCCATTTTGGCTCCAATTATATTGACATCCCCAACTATCTTGTCCCTCAACCCTGCTACACCAAATAACCTTGCTTTTGTTCACAATAACTCCCAACTTTCTCCTTTCACGCACTCTTCCAAACTCAGTCAGCAACTTCTGCAGTTTCTCACTCGAATCTGCCACCAGTGTTTTATCATCAGCAAAAAACAACTGACTAACTTCCCAGGCCCTCTAATGCACCATAGACTGCATATTCGCCCCCATCTCAGAGACTTACATTTACCTCCCTCACCATCCCATCCATAAACAGATTAAACATGATGACATAACACACTTGAAATCATTCATTGCTTCTAGTAGCTTTCCTCCCACACCATATATTCTTAAGACCTTCCACAAAGCATCTCTATCGGCCTTATCATATGCCTTTTCCAGATCATATATGCCACACACAAATCCATATGTTTTTCTAGTTTTTTTCTCACACACATTCTTCAAAATAAACCTCTGATCCACACATCCTCTACCACTTCTGAAACCACACTGTTCCTCCTCAATCTGATGTTCGGTACATGTCTTAACCCTCTTAGTTACTATCCTCTCATATAACTTACCGGGTATACTCAACAAACTTATGCTTCTGTAGTTTGAATACTCACCTTTATCCCCTTTGCCTTTGTACAATGGCATATACTTGCATTCCCCTAATCCTCAAGCCTTCATCATAATCCATACGCACACTAAAAATTCTTACAACCAATCAACAACACAGTCACCTCCTTTCTTAAAAAATTCAACTGCAATACCATTCACTCTAGCCGCCTTGCCACATTCTATCTTAGGCAAGGCTTTCACCGCCTCTTCTCTTTTCACCAAACCACTCTCCAAGACTCTCTCCATTCGCACAAAACCCCGACCAAAACACCCTACATCTGCCACTCTAACATCAAAAACATTCAACAAACCTTCAAAATACTCACTCCATCTCTTCATTCACAAATACTTGTTATCACTTTCCCTTTCGCCCCCTACACCGACGTTCCGATTGTTCTCTTGTCTTTCCCATAATATTTACCTCCTTCCAAAGCATCTTATACTCCCTAAAGTTTAATGATACTCGCTCACTCCAACTCTCATTTGTCCTCTTTTTCCACCCCTGCAACTTCCTCTTAATCTTCCACTTTCTCTTATACATCTCTCAATCACTTGCATTCCTTCCCTGTAAGTACATGTGCTTGCGTATATCCCTTTTTTCAAACCAGTTACTCCCAGGTGTGTGTGTATATATATATATATATATATATATATATATATATATATATATATATATATATATATATATATATATATATATATATAAACATGTTTACCAAATGGCGCCCTAGGTTCGTCTCTTCGATGTATATCAACTGACTTATATTTCTCTCTTGTGTCTCCCCTGATGATGTGATTATTACACGAAAGTGCACTTGGTAACTTACCGTGTTTCATTTTCCCCGTGGACTCAGGAATATCTTGATCACGCGCAAAATTGTGATCCTTTCCAATATATATATATATATATATATATATATATATATATATATATATATATATATATATATATATATATATATATATATATTTATATATATATATATATATATATATATATATATATATATATATATATATATATATACATACATATATATATACATATATATTGTTGACTGGTTGGTAAGGTTATTTAATGTATGTATGACTCATGGTGAGGTGCCTGAGGATTGGCGGAATGCGTGCATAGTGCCATTGTACAAAGGCAAAGGGGATAAGAGTGAGTGCTCAAATTACAGAGGTATAAGTTTGTTGAGTATTCCTGGTAAATTATATGGGAGGGTATTGATTGAGAGGGTGAAGGCATGTACAGAGCATCAGATTGGGGAAGAGCAGTGCGGTTTCAGAAGTGGTAGAGGATGTGTGGATCAGGTGTTTGCTTTGAAGAATGTATGTGAGAAATACTTAGAAAAGCAAATGGATTTGTATGTAGCATTTATGGATCTGGAGAAGGCATATGATAGAGTTGATAGAGATGCTCTGTGGAAGGTATTAAGAATATATGGTGTGGGAGGCAAGTTGTTAGAAGCAGTGAAAAGTTTTTATCGAGGATGTAAGACATGTGTACGTGTAGGAAGAGAGGAAAGTGATTGGTTCTCAGTGAATGTAGGTTTGCGGCAGGGGTGTGTGATGTCTCCATGGTTGTTTAATTTGTTTATGGATGGGGTTGTTAGGGAGGTAAATGCAAGAGTCCTGGAAAGAGGGGCAAGTATGAAGTCTGTTGGGGATGAGAGAGCTTGGGAAGTGAGTCAGTTGTTGTTCGCTGATGATACAGCGCTGGTGGCTGATTCATGTGAGAAACTGCAGAAGCTGGTGACTGAGTTTGGTAAAGTGTGTGGAAGAAGAAAGTTAAGAGTAAATGTGAATAAGAGCAAGGTTATTAGGTACAGTAGGGGTGAGGGTCAAGTCAATTGGGAGGTGAGTTTGAATGGAGAAAAACTGGAGGAAGTGAAGTGTTTTAGATATCTGGGAGTGGATCTGGCAGCGGATGGAACCATGGAAGCGGAAGTGGATCATAGGGTGGGGGAGGGGGCGAAAATTTTGGGAGCCTTGAAAAATGTGTGGAAGTTGAGAACATTATCTCGGAAAGCAAAAATGGGTATGTTTGAAGGAATAGTGGTTCCAACAATGTTGTATGGTTGCGAGGCGTGGGCTATGGATAGAGATGTGCGCAGGAGGATGGATGTGCTGGAAATGAAATGTTTGAGGAAAATGTGTGGTGTGAGGTGGTTTGATCGAGTAAGTAACGTAAGGGTAAGAGAGATGTGTGGAAATAAAAAGAGCGTGGTTGAGAGAGCAGAAGAGGGTGTTTTGAAATGGTTTGGGCACATGGAGAGAATGAGTGAGGAAAGATTGACCAAGAGGATATATGTGTCGGAGGTGGAGGGAACGAGGAGAAGAGGGAGACCAAATTGGAGGTGGAAAGATGGAGTGAAAAAGATTTTGTGTGATCGGGGCCTGAACATGCAGGAGGGTGAAAGGAGGGCAAGGAATAGAGTGAATTGGAGCGATGTGGTATACAGGGGTTGACGTGCTGTCAGTGGATTGAATCAAGGCATGTGAAGCGTCTGGGGTAAACCATGGAAAGCTGTGTAGGTATGTATATTTGCGTGTGTGGACGTGTGTATGTACATGTGTATGGGGGGGGGGGGGGTTGGGCCATTTCTTTCGTTTGTTTCCTTGCGCTACCTCGCAAACGCGGGAGACAGCGACAAAGTATAAAAAAAAAAAAAAAAAAAAATATACATATATATATATATATATATATATATATATATATATATATATATATATATATATATATATTTGTGTGAGTGTGTTACACAAACCCAGGACTCCCCCCCCCCCTCAATCTCCTCCGCGTGGTAAGGATTCTACAGCTTCAAGGCTGCACTTCACGAGGAATGAAGATGTTAACAAGAAAAAAAAAATCTCCAACACTAAGACGAAAGAGGGAAAGAAACCGGAGTAGATAATTTGATAAATATAATAATCATAATGCGATCGAAAAATGTCGAGAATTATAAGAAATATACTCGGCGATGAGGGAGGAAAGATCTGGATAATCATGTATGACAGAGAGAGAGAGAGAAGAGAGAGAGAGAGAGAGAGAGAGAGAGAGAGAGAGAGAGAGAGAGAGAGCCAGTCAGTCACTCGGTGTACACGGCCTCATTAACCTGCCAGTAGGGCCAGGATATCCCTCAAGCTAACAAGAAGTGATGAGCCTAAACGACGACAACACAGAGAGAGAGAGAGAGAGAGAGAGAGAGAGAGAGAGAGAGAGAGAGAGAGAGAGAGAGAGAGGCGGTGGGCGGGGCGGTGGCCTCATACACACACACACACAAGCACTTCCTGGGACGGTCATAACGTTAGGTCATGGAATACCAGGAGTTAGTACCCCGAACACACTGCTCTCGCGGGAACGTTTTGGCGGTGGCAGCCGAGGTCGGTGTGGAGGGTGTGCTTTCCTCCCGTGTGGCTTCTACCCTCTGTGTTGTCTTGCATGTTGATGTGCACCTCGGGTGCGTCGGTACGACCCTTGGGGTGTATACAGCAAGGCGTGGTGACGCCGTGCTCCTCCCCGGGGCCTTCAGAACTGCGTCACTCTCTTATTGTGGGCAAAAATTCCACGACTACCAGGCCACACGCTGCCACACCCATAACCCCCCCCCCTTAACTATCACAACTATTAGACTACTACCATAACTACCAGACTACCACCACAACAGTCGTACCACCATAACAACTACTACACCACAACCAGAACATATCGACAACCAGCAACTCTCTGGCTGGTTTAAATCAAGCTGTGTAAACACAACACACACACACACACACACACACACACACACATCGTGAGCGAACAATATAAGTGTGTGACAAGATTTACGTGGAAGTAATGTCTGATACTATACACACATTATCTCTTTTATACTCTGGGAGGTAATAGTGGAAATTTATATATGTCGCTTATTAAAATTTTTTCGGTAATTCTACGTTGGTATTTGAAAATAAATCCTGGCTGTTGGAGGTTTGTATGTTCTATGTAGGTGCGCGTTTCTGTGCACTTTGTTCGTATTTATATATATATATATATATATATATATATATATATATATATATATATATATATATATATATATATATATATATATATATATCCCTGGGGATAAGGGTGAAAGATTACTTCCCACGCATTCCCAGCGTGTCGTAGAAGGCGACTGAAAGGGGAGGTAGCGGGGGCTGGAAATCCTCCCCTCCAGTTACTATTTTTTCAAAAGAAGGAAGAGAGAAGGTGTCCAAGTGAGGATATTCCCTCTAAGGCTCAGTCCTCTGATCTTGACGCTACCTTCCTGACGCGGGAAGTCATTACGAAAGGGGCTGACTGTTGTTGTTGACTGGTGACTTAGGATTCTCAACGTATGTACAGATCATGGCAAGGTGCCCCAAGATTGGCGACATGCACGTACAGTGGCACTCTATAAACACAAGGGGGGGTAAAGACGAGTCTTCAAACTACAGAGGTATACAATTGTTGTATGGGAGATTTGTGACTGAGAGAGAGAAGACATGTACAGAATGTCAGATTGGGTAGGAGCAGTGTGGTTCCAGGAGTAGGTAGAGGATGTGTGGATCAGGTGTTTGCTTTGATGAATATGTGTAAGACATACTTAGAGAAAAAGATGGATCTGTATGTGGCATTTATGGATATGTAGAAAGCATATGATGGAGTTAACAGAGATGCCCTGTGGAAGGTCTTAAGGGTACACGGTGTGGGAAGAGAGCTGCTAAAAATAGTGAGAAGTTTATATAAAGGGTGTAAGGCATATGTACGAGTAGGAAGAGAGGAGAGTGAATGGTTTCAAATGAAGGTGGGTCTGCGGCAGAGGTGTGTGATGTCACCATAGTTGCTCAATTTGTTGATGGATGGGGGTGGTGAAAGAGGCAATGTACGATTCCCGGAGAGACAAGTACAAATATTACCTTAAATGCGTCACGCACTCATGGGCAGCCCACGACCGAGTCCGCATGGGTTCGAATCCTGGTCGTGGTGGCTGGTCCACAGTTAACCCAAGCTGTTCATACTCCTCTAAGGATTGGTCGATAAAATGGGTCCATCGTTTATGTTCGGATATATATATATATATATATATATATATATATATATATATATATATATATATATATATATATATATATATATCTTTCATACTATTCGCCATTCTCCGCGTTAGCGAGGTAGCGTTAAGAGCAGAGGACTGAGTCTTAGAGGGAATATCCTCACTTGGTTCCCTTTTCTGTTCATTCTTTTGGAAAATTTAAAAACGGGAAGGGAGGATTTCCAGCCCCCGCTCCCTCCCCTTTTAGTCGCTTTCTATGACACAAAGGGAATACGTGGGAAAAATTCTTTCTCCCCTATCCCCAGGGATAAAATCTCTCTCTCTCTCTCTCTCTCTCTCTCTCTCTCTCTCTCTCTCTCTCTCTCTCTCTATATATATATATATATATATATATATATATATATCATTATGTCTACTTAAAATTCTTAACGCTTCCAGTGAAGAAAAAGTGGATTCGAGCAGCGGGGACCTGGCTCCCCTGCTTGGCTGGCTCTGCTAATGTCACCTTGGTCGCTGCTGCTGCTGCTGCGGTGGGGAGCAGGCAAGCGGCAGCATCAGGCAGCAGGGGGGCGCTCCCTGCACGCCCTCATCTCCGATGCAGCCCTGAGCGATTAACAATGGCGGGAAAGGTACAAAAGCTTGAAAGAACACAGGCCACTCGACAATCAAGATCCTCGTTATTATAAACTCCATGGAAAAGGGAGGAGGGGGAGGGCAATACAAGACGTCTACGTTGCACTGACCCACACCAGCGGTCATCATACAGCCATAACAATGACTGTCTCGACCGTTCCAATACTCAAGCCCCTGGAACACAACGGGGAGCTGGAACCTGTGCAGAAAAGAATAAATAATGACCTCCTCCTCCTCCATGGAGGCCTTGAAGACAGGAGAAGACTAGTGAACAAACACATTACTGCAGACATCTGATACGTGGTCTGCAGCCGCACGGCAGGGCAAAGGTGGCCAACAAACAGCTACCCCTTACCTCTGGGGGTTACCAAGCGTCGTCACCCCGCCGTCATCCACCCAGACAAACCACGGAATCCATCAGTCACACCACGTAACGCACTACACCATCGGTGTGACCACCCCTCCCGCTGAACCCCGAATGGAAAACGGTAAGGGACCAACACAACCAGCGCTGGGGAGAACCCGAGCGACGCCCCACAGCAAAAATTATCATGTGATCCAGAAGCACTGGGGCAAGGTGCTCAAGTCGGCTCCACGGGGACGACCCCCAACGAAAAGACACCACCAAATATCATAGTCAACAATAACAGAAACGGAGAGGAGGAAGGGCATGGCGCACCGAACTCACGAACACAGGCATACTGGTAATTCCAAATTACGTCAGGAGAACATCACAAGAATTATGACGAAGCCCAAGGAAAAGGAGTGACTGGCGCTCTGACTCGCAACGAAAAGATGCGTCCTACGCCAAACCACACACTTCAGCATGGCTGACCTCACTGTGAAAGAACAGTTTATAACGACAAACAACTGTACTTATATATATATATATATATATATATATATATATATATATATATATATATATATATATATATATATATATATATATATATAATTATCCCTGGGGATATGGGAGAAAAAAAATACTTCCCACGTCTTCTCTTCGTGTAATAGGAGGAGGGAGCGGGGTGGCTGTAAATCTTCCCTTCTTGTATTACTTTCCCAAAGAAGGAACAGAGCAAAGAGCCAAGCAAGGAGTTATCCCCCTCTAAAGCTCAGTCATCTGTTCTTAAAAACGGGATTTCCAGCCTCTCCCCCCGGCTTCCTCCACTTTTAGCCGCCTTCTACGACACGCAGGGAATACGTGGAAAGTATTCTTTGTATAGCGTCAACGGGATGGCCTTGATTAGGGCCTCAGCTGCCCGTGCCGTCTCAGATGACAAAAAACAAACTTCAATTGCCATCGTGGCTGAAAAAAAAAAAGATTGCAGGTAAAACCAAGACATGAACTGCACAGTCATACGAATAAAAAAAAAAAATAATCAAATGTTTGTGTCAAGCATGGATGAACGGCCTGCAATTCAAGCCACGAGGGAACAGGAAGAATATCTTCTAGGAAGACATCACGCGAAGCAGTGGTCACATACACACACACACACACACACACCGCACATCCCCACACTCACAATCACGGTGCAGTCAGAAGCAGCCACACGCAACGCGTCTGTAAAAGGAATTAGCATAAAACACACCATCAATTCACTACTTTGGCAGCATAAAGAATATAAACCCCGGCGGCCGAGCAGCAGCAGCAGCCGCCGCCACCACACACCGAAGACACAAGAACGCACCAGAGGCAGCAAAAGGAAGAACGACGAGTCACACACGATAAGACAACACATCACATTAACAACAGAGCCGCCGCACACGGGGTGGGGAGGCAAAAACTACACCTAGTGAAGGCCATGATCCTCACCATCCTGACCTAACCCCGCACCGCTCCAGCCAACCCCGTCAGTACCCACACACCTCCTCGCCTCCCAATCACGTCTGCTGCAGCGGCTACAGAGGTAAGCCCCGCGTAATAAAGACGATTCGTTACAGATGATAAATACCCCTGCAGAATAACAATAACAACGAGATATGATTAAACCAAATGGTACGAGGAGAAACTCACACACACACACACACACACACACACACACATATATATATATATATATATATATATATATATATATATATATATATATATATATATATATATTCCTATGAGTCCACGGGGAAGATAAAACACGATAAATTCCCAAGTGCACTTTCGTGTAATAATCACATCATCAGGGGAGACACAAGAAAGAAAAAAAAATCAGTTGATATACAACGAAAAGACGTAGCTATGACGCCATTTGGTAAACAAGTGATTGCCCACAAGTTATTATTATGTGGACAAGGTGAATTGTTGACAAATTTTATCAACATTAAAGTTATCCAATTTGTATAGACCTTCACTGATATTAAGGTTATAATTCCTTGTTTATTTAATAACATAAGATTCAATAATATTTCTCGCGGTACTGGAGTTAGAGTTAATAAATGAGATGGTATTACTCCAGTCAACACAATGATCATAGTTTTTAACGTGATTAAACAAGGCATTTGAGTCTTGTCTTGTTCTTATACTATATTCATGTTGCTTAAGTCTAACAGAAAGATCCTTACCAGTCTGACCAGCATAAAACATATCACAATGTCCACATGGCACTTTATAGATGCATCAAGGAGAATTTTCTGGTGAGTTCCTGCTTAAGATATTCTTTATAGTATTATTGTTGCTGAAGGCAATATGTACATTAAAGGATTTAAGCAACATGGGAAGCAAAGTAAAATCATTATTAAAAGGGAGAACTAAAAGATTCTTGGTGTCAATGGGAGGTTTGGGCTCAACTCTATAAAATGATTTCTTTGCTAACTTAAGGGATTTATCAATGAAAGATCTAGGGTACTTTAACTTAGATCCAATAGAATATATCATCTCAAACTCACCATCAATAAACTCTGGACTGCATATACGTAATGCCCTAAGAAACATAAGATTGAAATGACGATAATTCAACTCTGTCATGTTGAGATGAGTAATAATGGATATATGAGCATACATTGGTAGGTTTTCTATATATGCTAAACTTAAACTTGTTTCCTTGCCTATGGGGTGGGACAGGTGTCCTCGGCGTTAGGCGTGAGACAAGTGTCCTGGGTCGGGAGGGATGTGAGTGTCGTGATGTGCAGAAGGGAGGGAGGGAGGAAGGGAGGGAGGGAGGGAGGAAGGGAGGGAGGGAGGGAGGGAGGAAGCAGACGGGAGAATGATGAAAGAAATTATTGATGACTTGGAGACCACAGTGTTGGAGAACCCACCCAGCACCAATACCACTGTTTCTGGAGGACCTAGTGTTGAAGAACCCATCCTACACCAACATTAGTGTTGCTTAGGATCCCCACTGTTGGTGAACCTATCCCCATCATTGGTGTTGCTAGGGGACCCAGTGTTGGAGAACCCATCTCAAGCTCCAACATTAACGATACTAGTGTTGGTGAACCCACCGCCAGCACTATCACCAGTAACAGATGTTTGTGAGCCAGTGTTGGAGATCCCACCATGAGTTGAAGGAAAGCCACACTGTTGGAGAACGTACCACCAGCACCAACAGCTGTGTTGATGGGAAACTAGTGTTGGAGAGCCCGTCCCCGAGCGCCACCATCACACTCATGACTACAGATGCCCCGTTGCTGATTCACGTCCTACATTAATTTTGCCTGCTAAGTAGGACGGCGGCACGACCCATGAGCAGGATGGTACGACCCATGAGCAGGACGGCACGACCCATGAGCAGGAAGGCACGACACTTGAGCAGGACGGCACGACCCATGAGCAGGACGGCACGACCCTTGAGCAGGACGGCACAACCCTTGAGCAGGACGGCACGACCCTTGAGCAGGACGGTACGATCCTTGAGCAAGACGGCACGACCCATGAGTAAGAGGGTACGACCCTTGAACAGGACGGTGCGACCCATGAGCAGGACGGCACGACCCATGAGAAGAATGGCACGACCCTATAGCAGCACGGTGCGACTATTGAGCAAGACGGTACGACCATAGAGGAGGATGATACGACCCTTAGAACACGGAAGTAGGACTCGAACCGAGAGGCACTGTACGACTCTTTTCAAGTTCAACGGTACGACTGTTTGAGCAGGGCAGTTCGAACCTCTGAGCCGGGCAGTACGAGCTTTTGAGCACGTTCGGTACGACTGAGGAGCACAAGGACGGTTACGACCCTGGAGCACGACAGTACGACCCTCGAGGGTGAGGGTGGCGAGGGGGAGGGGGGTCGTCTCCTCCTCCTCGAGCATGAGGGTACGACCCTGGGTTCGTATGAGGGTGCCTCATGGTAGCCCACTGGGGGGCGGCAGAGCCTTGCTTAACACCCTTCAAATAGTGACAAATGACTCGAGTCAGCGCACAAGCCATCCTCCTCACTCCCCTTCGCGAACGTTTCCCTCCCCTCCACATTCCTCACCCCTGATGTCTTCTCCTTTGGCTCCTCAGACACTTTCTTTTATCCTCCTATACCAGCCTCCTCGTGCATGGATGCTACTCTGCATTGTCCTAGAAAGTGAAAGTACTTGTTGGTCTTCAAGTGACACTCGTAGAACACGAGCCATTCCACACACACACACACACACACACGAATCTCACTACATACTGACGAACGCATCACGAACGACAACCGAACTGAGAGAGAGAGAGAGAGAGAGAGAGAGAGAGAGAGAGAGAGAGAGAGAGAGAGAGAGAGAGAGAGAGAGAGAGAGAGAGAGAGTTAACGATGTTACAATCGTGAGAGAAGTGTGTGACCAGCAGAGACCTGAGTGTGTGACCAGCAGGCACCTATGTGTGACCTGCAGATACCATGTGAGAACTGCAGAGACCTGTGTGTGACCTGCAAAGACCTGTGTGTGACCTGCAGACCATGTGTTACCTGCAGAGACCGTGTGTGGCCTGAAGAACTGTGTGTGACCTGCAGAGACCGTGTGTGACCTACAGACTCCGTGTAGGACCTGCAGAGACAGTGTGTGACCTGCAGAGTCCGTGGGTGATCAGCAGAGACCGTGTGTGATCTACAGAGTCCGTGTGGGACCTGCAGAGACAGTGTGTGACCTGGAGAGACCGTGAGTGACCTGGAGAGACCGTGTGTAACCTGGAGATACCTGTGTGTGACCTGCAGAGGCCGTGTGACCATGGAAGACCGTGTGTGATCTGCAAAGACCGGGTGTGACCTGCAGAGACCCAATATGAACAGCAGAGACCGTGTGTGACCAGCAGAGACCGCGTGTGATCAGCAGAGACCGTATGTGACATGCAGAGACCATGGGTGACCAGCAGACTTGTGTGTGACCTGCAGAGACCGTGTGACCTGAGAAGACCGTGTGTGACCAGCAGAGACCGTTTGTGACCAGCAGAGACCGTATGTGACCTGCAGAGACCATGGGTGACCACCAGACCCATGTGTGACCTGCAGAGACCGTGTGGGGCCTGCAGAGATCGTGTGGTACCTGCAGAAATCGTGTGTGACCTGCAGAGACCATGTGTGACCTCCAGAGACCGCAAGGGGAGCTAGACAGAACACACTCAAGGGTCGGACAAGTGGCATAAAAAATTCTACACCCTGGAATATGTCGTCATGAATGATGGGGAATCATACAGTCAGATCAGGTTGAGTCAGTCAACGCTACGTCCAGGGTAAATGATTCAGGAGGAGCCGCTGTGGGAGAGGGATGTAAGGAGCTGACACCACATCAGCTCCCGAGGAGATGGGGCTGTGATGAGACGCTGACATGATCTCTGCCTTCGTATTTCTCTGGCTGTGAGGTGTCATTGGAAGATATACACCCACGGATGGGCCATTCGCCACAAGTGCCAATGCGCCGCATGTGTGGACACCCACCCACACACACACAAACACAAACACACTCACACACATACACCTGCTGGAATGAATCCAAAAGGGGTTGCGACAAGAAGGATGACAGGGCCGAGTCGAATGCACTCGTGGAGAGAGGAGGGAGGGAGGGAAGGAGGGAGGAAGAAAACCCTCACCCTAGCCACGCTGCGAGATGGAACTCCTCCAGCAAACATGATACTAACGTCTCCATTTCCAAGAAGTTTTTTCCTTTACGGACGTCAACGAGAGTGAGAGCAAGACGGGAGGTGGTGGTGAGAAGAAGGCACTCCTTCAGCAGCTGAGATGTGGACCCGTGAGACAAGCTAAGACAAGAGCAAACTTGTACCCCAGTAATTCGAACATACACATTTGTTTCCCCCGTGTCTTTACACAACGACACTGTACATTCTTCAGGCACCTTAATCCTCAATTATATATATATATATATATATATATATATATATATATATATATATATATATATATATATATATATATATATATATATATATATCCCTGGGGATAGGGGAGAAAGAATACTTCCCACGTATTCCCTGCGTGTCGTAGAAGGCGACTAAAAGGGGAGGGAGCGGGGGGCTGGAAATCCTCCCCTCTCATTTTTTTTTTAATTTTCCAAAAGAAGGAACAGAGAATTGGGCCAAGTGAGGGTATTCCCTCAAGGCCCAGTCCTCTGTTCTTAACGCTACCTCGCTAATGCGGGAAATGGCATATAGTTTGAAAGAAGAAGATTTTTTTTTTTTTTTTTTTTTTTTTTTTTTTTTTTTATACCTTGTCGCTGTCTCCCGCGTTTGCGAGGTAGCGCAAGGAAACAGACGAAAGAAATGGCCCAACCCCCCCATACACATGTACATACACACATCCACACACGCAAATATACATACCTACACAGCTTTCCATGGTTTACCCCGGACGCTTCACATGCCTTGATTCAATCCACTGACAGCACGTCAACCCCTGTATACCACATCGCTCCAATTCACTCTATTCCTTGCCCTCCTTTCACCCTCCTGCATGTTCAGGCCCCGATCACACAAAATCCTTTTCACTCCATCTTTCCACCTCCAATTTGGTCTCCCTCTTCTCCTCGTTCCCTCCACCTCCGACACATATATCCTCTTGGTCAATCTTTCCTCACTCATTCTCTCCATGTGCCCAAACCATTTCAAAACACCCTCTTCTGCTCTCTCAACCACGCTCTTTTTATTTCCACACATCTCTCTTACCCTTACGTTACTTACTCGATCAAACCACCTCACACCACACATTGTCCTCAATGAAGAATATATATATATATATATATATATATATATATATATATATATTCCTATGAGTCCACGGGGAAAATGAAACTCGATAAGTTCCCAAGTGCACTTTCGTGCAATAATCACATCATCAGGAGAGATACAGGAAAGAAATATAAGTCAGCTGATATACAACAAACGTAGCTAAGACGCCATTTTGGTAAACACGTGATTGTCCAAGATTGTCTTGGACAATCACGTGTTTATCAAATATATATATTTATTTATTTATTTTGCTTTGTCGCTGTCTCCCGCGTCAGCGAGGTAGCGCAAGGAAACAGATGAAAGAATGGCCCAACCCACCCACATACACATGTATATACATACCCGTCCACACACGCAAATATACATACCTATACATCTCAACGTATACCTATATATACACACACAGACATATACATATATACACATGTACATAATTCATACTGTCTGCCTTTATTCATTCCCATCGCCACCCCGCCACACATCAAATAACAACCCCCTCCCTCCTCATGTGTGCGATGTAGCGCTAGGAAAAGTCAACAAAAGGCCACATTCATTCACACTCAGTCTCTAGCTATCATGTAATAATGCACCGAAACCACAGCTCCCTTTCCACATCCAGGCCCCACAGAACTTTCCATGGTTTACCCCAGACGCTTCACATGCCCTGGCTCAATCCATTGACAGCACGTCGACCCCGGTATACCACATCGTTCCAATTCACTCTATTTCTTGCATGCCTTTCACCCTCCTGCATGTTCAGGCCCCAATCACTCAAAATATTTTTCACTCCATCTTTCCACATCCAATTAGGTCTCCCACTTCTCCTCGTTCCCTCCACCCCTGACGCATATATCCTCTTGGTCAATCTTTCCTCACTCATTCTCTCCATGTGACCAAACCATTTCAAAACACCCTCTTCTGCTCTCTCAACCAGACTCTTTTTATTACCACACATCTCTCTTACCCTATTATTACTAACTCGATCAAACCACCTCACACCACATATTTTCCTCAAACATCTCATTTCCAGCACATCCACCCTCCTCTGCATAACTCTATCTACAGCCCACGCCATATAACATTGTAGGAACCACTATTCTTTCAAACATACTCATTTTTGCTTTCTGAGATAATGTTTTCGACTTCCACACATTATTCAACGCTCCCAGAACTTTCGCCCCTTCCCCCACCCTATGATTCATTTCCGCTTCCATGGTTCCATCCGCTGCCATATCCACTCCCAGATATCTAAAACACTTCACTTCCTCCAGTTTTTCTCCATTCAAACTTACCTCCAAATTGACTTGTCCCTCAACCCTACTGTACTTAATAACCTTGCTCTTATTCACACTCACTCTCAGCTTTCTTCTTTCATACACTTTACCAAACTTAGTCACCAGCTTCTGCAGTTTCTCACACGAATCAGCCACCAGAGCTGCATCATCAGCGAACAACAACTGACTCACTTCCCAAGATCTCTCATTCACAACAGACTGCATACTTGCCCCTCTTTCCAAAACACTTGCATTTACCTCCCTAACAACCCCATCCATAAACAAATTAAACAATCATGGAGACATCACACACCCCTGCCGCAAACCTACATTCACTGAGAACCAATCACTTTCCTTTCTTCCTACACGTACACATGCCTTACATCCTCGATAAAAACTTTTCACTGCTTCTAACAACTTGCCTCCCACACCATATATTCTTAATACCTTCCACAGACCATATCTATCAACTCTATTTCATGCCTTCTCCAGATCGATAAATGCAACATACAAATCTATTTGCTTTTTTAAGTATTTCTCACATACATTCTTCAAAGCAAACACCTGATCCACACATCCTCTACCACTTCTGAAACCACATTGCTCTTCCCCAATCTGATGCTCTGTACATGCCTTCACCCTCTCAATCAATACCCTCCCATATAATTTACCAGGAATACTCAACAAACTTATATCTCTGTAATTTGAGCACTCACTTTTATCCTCTTTGCCTTTGTACAATGGCACTATGCAAGCATTACGCCAATTCTCAGGCACCTCACCATGAGTCATACATATATTAAATAACCTTACCAACCAGTCAACAATACAGTCACCCCCTTTTTAATAAATTCCACTGTAATACCATCCAAACCCGCTGCCTTGCCGGCTTTCATCTTCCGCAAAGCTTTTACTACCTCTTCTCTGTTTACCAAATCATTCTCCCTAGCCCTCTCACTTTGCACACCACCTCGACCAAAACACCCTATATCTGCCACTCTATCATCAAACACATTCAACAAACCTTCAAAATACTCACTCCATCTTCTTCTCACATCACCATTACTTATCACCTCCCCATAAGCCCCTTTCACTGAAGTTCCCATTTGTTCCCTTGTCTTACGCACTTTATTTACCTCCTTCCAAAACATCTTTTTATTCTCCCTAAAATTTAATGATAATCTCTCACCCCAACTCTCATTTGCCCTCTTTTTCACCTCTTGCACCTTTCTCTTGACCTCCTGTCTCTTTCTTTTATACATCTCCCACTCATTTGCATAATTTCCCTGCAAAAATCGTCCAAATGCCTCTCTCTTCTCTTTCACTAATAATCTTACTACTTCATCCCACCACTCACTACCCTTTCTAATCTGTCCACCTCCCACGCTTCTCATGCCACAAGCATCTTTTGCGCAAGCCATCACTGCTTCCCTAAATACATCCCATTCCTCCCCCACTCCCCTTACCTCCTTTGTTCTCACCTTTTTCCATTCTTTACTCAGTCTCTCCTGGTACTTCCTCACACAAGTCTCCTTCCCAAGCTCACTTACTCTCAACACTCTCTTCAATCCAACATTCTCTCTTCTTTTCTGAAAACCCATACAAATCTTCACCTTAGCCTCCACAAGATAACGATAAGACATCCCTCCAGTTGCACCTCTCAGCACATTAACATCCAAAAGTCTCTCTTTCGCGCGCCTATCAATTAACACGTAATGCAATAACGCTCTCTGGCCATCTTTCCTACTTACATATTTTTTTTTTTTTTTTTATACTCTGTCGCTGTCTCCCGCGTTTGCGAGGTAGCGCAAGGAAACAGACGAAAGAAATGGCCCAACCCCCCCCATACACATGTACATACACACGTCCACACACGGAAATATACATACCTACACAGCTTTCCATGGTTTCCCCCGGACGCTTCACATGCCTTGATTCAATCCACTGACAGCACGTCAACCCCTGTATACCACATCGCTCCAATTCACTCTATTCCTTGCCCTCCTTTCACCCTCCTGCATGTTCAGGCCCCGATCACACAAAATCCTTTTCACTCCATCTTTCCACCTCCAATTTGGTCTCCCTCTTCTCCTCGTTCCCTCCACCTCCGACACATATATCCTCTTGGTCAATCTTTCCTCACTCATTCTCTCCATGTGCCCAAACCATTTCAAAACACCCTCTTCTGCTCTCTCAACCACGCTCTTTTTATTTCCACACATCTCTCTTACCCTTACGTTACTTACTCGATCAAACCACCTCACACCACACATTGTCCTCAAACATCTCATTTCCAGCACATCCATCCTCCTGCGCACAACTCTATCCATAGCCCACGCCTCGCAACCATACAACATTGTTGGAACTACTATTCCTTCAAACATACCCATTTTTGCTTTCCGGGATAATGTTCTCGACTTCCACACATTTTTCAAGGCTCCCAAAATTTTCGCCCCCTCCCCCACCCTATGATCCACTTCCGCTTCCATGGTTCCATCCGCTGACAGATCCACTCCCAGATATCTAAAACACTTCACTTCCTCCAGTTTTTCACCATTCAAACTCACCTCCCAATTGACTTGACCCTCAACCCTACTGTACCTAATAACCTTGCTCTTATTCACATTTACTCTTAACTTTCTTCTTCCACACACTTTACCAAACTCCGTCACCAGCTTCTGCAGTTTCTCACATGAATCCGCCACCAGCGCTGTATCATCAGCGAACAACAACTGACTCACCTCCCAAGCTCTCTCATCCCCAACAGACTTCATACTTGCCCCTCTTATGTATATCTCTCTTTTTACACCAGGTATTCCCAACCACCAGTCCTTTTTCAGCACATAAATCTACAAGCTCTTCACCATTTCCATTTACAACACTGAACACTCCATGTACACCAATTATTCCCTCAACTGCCACATTACTCACCTTTGCATTCAAATCACCCATCACTATAACCCGGTCTTGTGCATCAAAACTATTAACACACTCACTCAGCTGCTCCCAAAACATTTCCCTCTCACGATCTTTCTTCTCATGCCCAGGTGCATATGCACCAATAATCACCCTCTCTCTCCATCCATTTATTTTTTTTTTTTTTTTTTTTTTTATACTTTGTCGCTGTCTCCCGCGTTTGCGAGGTAGCGCAAGGAAACAGACGAAAGAAATGGCCCAACCCCCCCCCATACACATGTATATACATACGTCCACACACGCAAATATACATACCTACACAGCTTTCCATGGTTTACCCCAGACGCTTCACATGCCTTGATTCAATCCACTGACAGCACGTCAACCCCGGTATACCACATCGCTCCAATTCACTCTATTCCTTGCCCTCCTTTCACCCTCCTGCATGTTCAGGCCCCGATCACACAAAATCTTTTTCACTCCATCTTTCCACCTCCAATTTGGTCTCCCTCTTCTCCTCGTTCCCTCCACCTCCGACACATATATCCTCTTGGTCAATCTTTCCTCACTCATTCTCTCCATGTGCCCAAACCACTTCAAAACACCCTCTTCTGCTCTCTCAACCACGCTCTTTTTATTTCCACACATCTCTCTTACCCTTACGTTGCTCACTCGATCAAACCACCTCACACCACACATTGTCCTCAAACATCTCATTTCCAGCACATCCATCCTCCTGCGCACAACTCTATCCATAGCCCACGCCTCGCAACCATACAACATTGTTGGAACCACTATTCCTTCAAACATACCCATTTTTGCTTTCCGAGATAATGTTCTCGACTTCCACACATTCTTCAGGGCCCCCAGAATTTTCGCCCCCTCCCCCACCCTATGATCCACTTCCGCTTCCATGGTTCCATCCGCTGCCAGATCCACTCCCAGATATCTAAAACACTTCACTTCCTCCAGTTTTTCTCCATTCAAACTCACCTCCCAATTGACTTGACCCTCAACCCTACTGTACCTAATAACCTTGCTCTTATTCACATTTACTCTTAACTTTCTTCTTCCACACACTCTACCAAACTCAGTCACCAGCTTCTGCAGTTTCTCACATGAATCAGCCACCAGCGCTGTATCATCAGCGAACAACAACTGACTCACTTCCCAAGCTCTCTCATCCCCAACATTTATATATATATATATATATATATATATATATATATATATATATATATATATATATATATATATATATATATAAGAAAGGATCACAATGTTGCGCGTGATCAAGATATTCCTATGAGTCCACGGGGAAAATGAAACACGAAAAGTTCCCAAGTGCACTTTCGTGTAATAATCACATCATCAGGGGAGACACAAGAAAGAAATATAACAGTCAGTTGATATACATCGAAGAGACGAAGATAGGACGCCATTTGGTAAACATGTGATTGTCCATGTGATAACCACACACACACACACATATATATATATATATATATATATATATATATATATATATATATATATATATATACTGTGTGCCATTATTACTTATTCACAGAACGGGAAGTGAGTCTTACACTCGTGGGCACCATTCTTTAAACTATCCCTATTGTCATTTAACTTTTCAGTTTGTTCTACACAGTGCGCATTCACAGTTCCCTTACTCAGTTCATAACACTCATCCAACATCCTTAAAAAGAACTAACCTAAGTCTCTGCTTGTTCTCTCGTTGGACTGTTCACTGACATCATTAAACTGGTTTATACACTTAGAGGCTGAGATAAAGTTTTCCGTCTGTGCAAGTTTGCATGCGCATATATATATATATATATATATATATATATATATATATATATATATATATATATATATATATATATTATCCCTGGGGATAGGGGAGCAAGAATACTTCCCACGTATTCCCTGCGAGTCGTAGAAGGCGACTAAAAGGGGAGGGAGCGGGGGGCTGGAAATCCTCCCCTCTCGTTTTTTTTTTAATTTTCCAAAAGAAGGAACAGAGAATTGGGCCAGGTGAGGGTAGTCCCTCAAAGGCCCAGTCATCTGTTCTTAACGCTACCTCGCTAATGCGGGAAATGGCGAAAAGTTTGAAAGAAAGAAAGAAAAATATATATATATATATATATATATATATATATATATATATATATATATATATATATATATATATATATATATATATGTATACATATATTGACAGACATGTCAAAGACAAAAATGCCCTAATCAAGACCATCTCGGGTGAAAGAAAAAAGTGAAAGAAAAAGAACGAAATCAATCATGGCTCGGCAGGTGTGTGTAGACCTGACTGTTAAAGGCAGAAAAGGTTATATGACGATGGAAAGACAAGAGAATTCCACAGCTTGGCTGTTCCAGGACAGGAGGAGGAGGAGGAAGAGGAGGAGGAGGAAGAGGAGGAGGAGGAGGAGGAGGAGGAGGAGGTATTATAACGGCCAATCCTCGAGTGGTCGGTCTCCACACAGAAGCTGTGAGAAGCAGCAGCCAAACGCGTGACATGTGGTCCAGCTGGACCTTGGAGGGTGAGGAGGACACACATGCAGACATATCATACGAGAACCATGACCAAAATAACACATGGAGAATAGAGAGGGAGGGAGTGAACAGAAGCAGCATCATGGCGGCGTACGGGCAAATGGGAAGGTTCAAGACAGGTGTCAGGTGACTGAAGGTTCATGATTCCACTCTGGTTAACAGACAGGTGGGAAGAGTCAGCCACCTCTGGAGTATAATACGCAGTCTAGCCTACTGAGGTGACTATATATATATGGCCTTTGTTGTCTTTTCCTAGCGCTACCTCGCACACATGAGGGGGGGAGGGGGTTGTTATTGCATGTGTGGCGAGGTGGCGATGGAAATGAATAAATGCAGACAGTATGAATTATGTACATGTGTATATAGGTATATGTCTGTGTGTGCATATATATGTATACGTTGAGATGTATAGGTATGTATATTTGCGTGTGTGGACGTGTATGTATATACATGTGTATGTGGGTGGGTTGGGCCATTCTTCGTCTGTTTCCTTGCGCTACCTCGCTAACGCGGGAGACAGCGACAAAGCAAAATAAATAAAAATAAATAAATAAATAAATAAATAAATAAATATATATATATATATATATATATATATATATATATATATATATATATATATATAAATATATATATATATATATATATATGTTTATGGATGGGGTTGTTAGGGAGGTAAATGCAAGAGTTTTGGAAAGAGGGGCAAGTATGAAGTCTGTTGTGGATGAGAGAGCTTGGGAAGTGAGTCAGTTGTTGTTCGCTGATGATACACCGCTGGTGGCTGATTCATGTGAGAAACTGCAGAAGCTGGTGACTGAGTTTGGTAAAGTGTGTGGAAGAAGAAAGTTAAGAGTAAATGTGAATAAGAGCAAGGTTATTAGGCACAGTAGGGTTGAGGGTCAAGTCAATTGGGAGGTGAGTTTGAATGGAGAAAAACTGGAGGAAGTAAAGTGTTTTAGATATCTGGGAGTGGATCTGGCAGCGGATGGAACCATGGAAGCGGAAGTGGATCATAGGGTGGGGGAGGGGGCGAAAATTCTGGGAGCCTTGAAGAATGTGTGGAAGTCGAGAGCATTATCTCGGAAAGCGAAAATGGGTATGTTTGAAGGAATAGTGGTTCCAACAATGTTGTATGGTTGCGAGGCGTGGGCTATGGATAGAGTTGTGCGCAGGAGGATGGATGTGCTGGAAATGAGATGTTTGAGGACAATGTGTGGTGTGAGGTGGTTTGATCGAGTAAGTAACGTAAGGGTAAGAGAGATGTGTGGAAATAAAAAGAGCTTGGTTGAGAGAGCAGAAGAGGGTGTTTTGAAATGGTTTGGGCACATGGAGAGAATGAGTGAGGAAAGATTGACCAAGAGGATATATATGTCGGAGGTGGAGGGAACGAGGAGAAGAGGGAGACCAAATTGGAGGTGGAAAGATGGAGTGAAAAAGATTTTGTGTGATCGGGGCCTGAACATGCAGGAGGGTGAAAGGAGGGCAAGGAATAGAGTGAATTGGAGCGATGTGGTATACCGGGGTTGACGTGCTGTCAGTGGATTGAATCAAGGCATGTGAAGCGTCTGGGGTAAACCATGGAAAGCTGTGGAGGTATGTATATTTGCGTGTGTGGACGTATGTATATACATGTGTATGGGGGTGGGTTGGGCCATTTCTTTCGTCTGTTTCCTTGCGCTACCTCGCAAACGCGGGAGACAGCGACAAAGCAAAAAAAAAAAAAAAAAAAAAAATATATATATATATATATATATATCCGAGTAGAAATGATCTACTGCTCACAAGAATTAAATTCTACAACCCCCCCCCCCCCCCACACACACACACACACACACAGACAACACTACCAGGTTTCGGGGAAGCAGACTTTGATTATATTGGGGTTGGGCGATGGGGTGGGGTGGGGAGGGTGTTAGAGAGTGGGGGTGGGGAGAGGGGGGGGGGGATATACGGTAATGATACCACCACACCCACTGCCACATTAGCCACAAAGGCCTATTACAGCCACAAACCTGACCCCAACCCTTGTCCCCAATCTAAAACTGACACCACTGCCACCACAATGTGTGTCAACAACACTCTTACTACCACGACTACTTACACTATTACTACTACCACCACTACTACTACTACCACTACTACTACTACCAACACTACTACCACTACTAACACTACTTGCCCTCCGCCTGCTGTGATGATAACCATGACCAGGCATGAAAACAAAGTGAGAGAGGAGAGGGCGAGGCATAAGAGATCAGAACACACAGGGGATAAAGAGAGAGACAGACAGATAACGGATACCAAGTCCGCTACAGAGACAGATAACGAACATTGGGTCCGCTACAGAGACAGATAACGAACACTGGGTCCGCTACAGAGACAGATAACGAACATTAGGTCCGCTACAGAGACAGATAACGAACATTGGGTCCGCTACAGAGACAGATAACTAAGACTGGATCCGCTACAGAGACAGATAACGAACAATGGGTCCGCTACAGAGACAGATAACGAACACCAGGTCAACTACAGAGACATAAACGAACATCAGGTCAACCACAAAGACAGATAACGAACATCAGGCCAGCTACAGCTTGAGGATCTACAGCTGGAGGATTGGGAAGACGAAGAAAACGGGATCCAGAGGAAGACGAAGGCTTCTGACGGCTCCTAACAAGGCCCGGTGAACGCTAATTCATACCCTTCGTCTGTAATGACACCAACAGACCTCAATTACACTGATCAACACAAACTGTGTAACTCTGGCCCAACCCCTCACACACAGTGAGCCGTGTGTGTGTGTGTGTGTGCGTGTGTACTATTTCCAAGGGACTGTGGTACACTGTCCAAAGCGGGTGTGCCTCTGCATGATGCTGTTCCTTCCCCACCACTCAACTCTGCTCCTATCATAATAGCGACAGCAACAACAAAATAATACAGGAGGGGAGGATACAGCAGCTGGCTAACATCTGGGGCTTCGGGGTGACTCGCAGAGGCTATGGAAGCTCGCGCTGGTGCAAGTATATCACGCGACTCCCCCAGGTACTTGGACTTGGTCACACCCTACATGGACACACGAGCCTCGAGACCATGATGATCATACCGACACTGTCTCTCTCTCTCCCGGCCGACTCCTCCCCTCCCACTATACGTGTTCCCGGCAGCCTCCTCCCCTCCCACTATACGTGTTCCCGGCAGCCTCCTCCCCTCCCACTGTACGTGTTCGTGGCAGCCTCCTCCCCTCCCACTATACGTGTTCCCGGCCGACTCCTCCCCTCCCACTGCACGTGTTCGTGGCAGCCTCATCCCCTCCCACTGTACGTGTTTGTGGCAGCCTCCTCCCCTCCCACGGTAGAGTTATGGTCCAGGCCGAGCCAGGAGCACCCGAGCCGGCCCCTCACGACCAAGACAACACCACCTCACGAGCCACGGTGACAGACTTGCCTGCTGCAGCGCTCAATGTCATGATGACCACAGACCCAAGACACACACGCACACATCAGTGCGGATAACATGGCAACTGTATCAAGCAATGGAATGACTGCCACTGCCAGAATTAATATAAGGTTACAGGTACACTACGTCTGGCAACTGCCGCTGCCAGAATACATCAAGGTTACAGGTACAGTACGTCTGGTAATATATATATATAAATATATATATGCAGCAGGTTTGGATGGTATTGCAGTGGAATTTATTAAAAAAGGGGGGGACTGTATGGTTGACTGGTTGGTAAGGTTATTTAATGTATGTATGACTCATGGTGAGGTGCCTGAGGATTGCAGGAATGCGTGCATAGTGCCATTGTACAAAGGCAAAGGGGATAAGAGTGAGTGCTCAAATTTCAGAGGTATAAGTTTGTTGAGTATTCCTGGTAAATTATATGGGAGGGTATTGATTGAGAGGGTGAAGGCATGTACAGAGCATCAGATTGGGGAAGAGCAGTGTGGTTTCAGAAGTGGTGGAGGATGTGTGGATCAGGTGTTTGCTTTGAAGAATGTATGTGAGAAATACTTAGAAAAGCAAATGGATTTGTATGTAGCATTTATGGATCTGGAGAAGGCATATGATAGAGTTGATAGAGATGCTCTGCGGAAGGTATTAAGAATATATGGTGTGGGTGGCAAGTTGTCAGAAGCAGTGAAAAGTTTTTATCGAGGATGTAAGGCATGTGTACGTGTAGGAAGAGAGGAAAGTGATTGGTTCTCAGTGAATGTAGGTTTGCGAAAGGGGTGTGTGATGTCTCCATGGTTGTTTAATTTGTTTATGGATGGGGTTGTTAGGGAGGTGAATGCAAGAGTTTTGGAAAGAGGGGCAAAAATGAAGTCTGTTGTGGATGAGAGAGCTTGGGAAGTGAGTCAGTTGTTGTTCGCTGATGATACAGCGCTGGTGGCTGATTCATGTGAGAAACTGCAGAAGCTGGTGACTGAGTTTGGTAAAGTGTGTGAAAGAAGAAAGTTAAGAGTAAATGTGAATAAGAGCAAGGTTATTAGGTACAGTTGGGTTGAGGGTCAAGTCAATTGGGAGGTAAGTTTGAATGGAGAAAAACTGGAAGCAGTAAAGTGTTTTAGATATCTGGGAGTGGATCTGGCAGCGGATGGAACCATGGAAGCGGAAGTGGATCATAGGGTGGGGGAGGGGGCGAAAATCCTGGGAGCCTTGAAGAATGTGTGGAAGTCGAGAACATTATCTCGGAAAGCAAAAATGGGTATGTTTGAGGGAATAGTGGTTCCAACAATGTTGTATGGTTGCGAGGCGTGGGCTATGGATAGAGTTGTGCGCAGGAGGGTGGATGTGCTGGAAATGAGATGTTTGAGGACAATGTGTGGTGTGAGGTGGTTTGATCGAGTAAGTAATGTAAGGGTAAGAGAGATGTGTGGAAATAAAAAGAGCGTGGTTGAGAGAGCAGAAGAGGGTGTTTTGAAATGGTTTGGGCACATGGAGAGAATGAGTGAGGAAAGATTGACCAAGAGGATATATGTGTCGGAGGTGGAGGGAACGAGGAGAAGTGGGAGACCAAATTGGAGGTGGAAAGATGGAGTGAAAAAGATTTTGAGTGATCGGGGCCTGAACATGCAGGAGGGTGAAAGGCGGGCAAGGAAAAGAGTGAATTGGATCGATGTGGTATACCGGGGTTGACGGGCTGTCGGTGGATTGAATCAGGGCATGTGAAGCGTCTGGGGTAAACCATGGAAAGCTGTGTGGGGCCTGGATGTGGAAAGGGAGCTGTGGTTTCAGGCATTATTGCATGACAGCTAGAGACTGAGTGTGAACGAATGAGGCCTTTGTTGTCGTTTCCTAGCGCTACCCCGCACACATGAGGGGGGAAGGGGGATTGTATTCCATGTGTGGCGAGGTGGCGATGGGAATGAATAAAGGCAGACAGTGTGAATTGTGTGCATGGGTATATATGTATGTGTCTGTGTGTGTATATATATGTGTACATTGAGATGTATAGGTATTGTTTATTTGCGTGTGTGGACGTGTATGTATATACATTGTGTATGGGGGTGGGTTGGGCCATTTCTTTCGTCTGTTTCCTTGCGCTACCTTGCAAACGCTGGAGACAGCGACAAAGCAAAATAAATATATATATATATATATATATATATATATATATATATATATATATATATATATATATATATATATATATATATATGATTCATATAAAATAAGTATTTACATATCTATGTGAAACGTTTTGTTAGTGTCGAGAGTGACCCACATGCGTACATGTTGAAAGGAAAAATCTCACTCCAGGTCAGAGCCTCTGATCGACATCCCATCAACCAATGACAAAGGCCGGTGTAGACACACGGGGGGAGAGACAACCAATGGGAATTCTAGAGACCAGCGAACAGACCAGTGAGGATGCTTCCGAGGCTGTCGGTGATGGTGGAAGGTATCAGACACACACAGATCACTGCGGTCAAAGTAAGCAAGCATATACGTAATTCAGACAGAATAACCTGCCGTCACTGTGACTTAAGAAGGCGTAAATAATTCAAGTCGTGAAGCGTAGTATTTATCAAGTCTACTATTGAACGCTATCTATAGCACTGCTTTCATCAACCGCTTTGCTTCGCCTCATTCGAGATCAATCCTTTGCCCACGAATTTGTTGTATTAATCACAACGAGCAAAATCAGACGAATCAAATTATAGACAACTTGGTCGATTAAGGTTATCAAAGCCTCGGATCATTTTCCAGCACATGTGTTAGATCACCTCCTAACCTTTCAAGTCGTTTCGTCTCATTCCGTAGGATTTTGTGTCTCTCTCTTCCGGGGGATCATAAGAAAAGCTTCATATGTATCATAATAATAAAGAATACTTATTCCTCATCCCCTTGGTTGGTTTCCACTGTCCCATGCTGATCAGATGAAGTGATCATGCGCGCGACTCGAATCTGACTACGAAGTTCGTGAGGGGATGGGAGCACACGAAGGAGGTCATCAGAGGGTACTGAGACAGAAGGTACAGTTGTGGTAACTATAGAAGAGTAACAGGATACCTATGGAAATACATACGGGGGAAAATGGAATTCCAGAGGGAGAACACATGAGGTTTCTTGGAATCTATGATGAGGTGGGTAGTCCATGGGGTGGCAGCGACAGATGGCAGTGCATAAATGATCGGGGGAAACAAAAAAATGCACCGGCCAAGGCGAATGAAAGTACACCATTGTCTCGCAATCATCAAAAGTAAATTGTCAGATGAAAGAGCCGGGAATGTGGCTGAACGGTTCTCAGGGAAGGACTGCTGATGACGAGAGAATAAAAAGAAAGGCGACGGAATGATAATTTCAAAGGAGTCTCACCAGCAAAAGCTCCGACGAGGCTCTGGCAGACACTGAAATGGTCAGAAAAGACACAAGGCGGGCGACTGGAGGGATAATGGTACTGACGTCTAGCCTCTCCATATGTTGTCCTTCAGTCGTGCTCCGGTAACACTTGCCTGGAAGCTCGAGTTGTTCCCAAATATCGCACGAGCGGGTCTGCCAGCAAAGCACTTGGGAGAGAGCAGAGAAACCAGGAAATTACACTGAACTACACACACCAGTCACCCTGCCGACTGCATGGTCTGTAAAACGGGGAGAAAAGGATGATTACAAAGCCAATGGATGAATGCCTTCAAAAGAAGAAACTTATTTACGTTGGGGGTAAGGGGGTTAAGCATCACAGGTCCAGAGAACTGAAGTCATGCGTAACAAATTTTGAAGACTTCTAGGAAAGCAGTGGGTCAATGGAATGTAGCCTGCCTGAATCGCCATACAACAGGCCCCACGCACGAAGAAACTTGGGGAACCAGGAACTCTCGACGAAGAAAAGACTTTCCATGAACTGGACATCATCTTAGGGAAAGGGGGGAACAGCGGTGTGCTGCCTCAAAGGCTCGGTCGTCTTCGGGACCTCTTGTGATTCTTCAGTGACGTCAATGACTTACGGGAAGGGCCCTTGGAGCCATACCCGGCCATGTCTTCGAACTATGGCAAAGTCACTAGAGAAGGAACGACCGAGACTTGCATCATGAGACGACGACTGACTCCAACAACAAAGCTGTCTAGCAACGTGGAGGATGAAGTCTAACCCAAGCCAAACGTGTGCAGGAGTGAAGATGGGACGAAACTCACAGACTGGCCTCGATGTGAGTCTAATCTGGCGAGCATCAAGTAACGTGAATGTGTTTTGTTTGTTCGTCTGTGGGACTTTGCGGGGGAGCCGACACCGCACCCAGTCTATGGCCAGAGCACTACGTGTGTGTAGAACTGTTAAGAGACAAGAATCATCTGTCTTTTAAGAGTAAAACTGCCTTCATTTACTTCAAGGAAACGTTCAACTAACTATATACACTTCTTACAGTAGACCTACACAAAATGAAGCCTTCTTAAGTCTGGTCACAACACTTACAGAAAAAAAAACAAAAAAACAAAGACTTTAAGGTACAGGGCTGAGCTAGAGGGAGGGGCAGGTTACAGACCACAAGATGATCCATCAAGAAAGAAAGAATAAGAGGAGACTTAAGGACATGACAGCCGACCTGGCAATACTGACGATGACGTCAGTGAACAAGCGTTTGAGATGCACACAAGCAGAAGGACCAAAAGATCACCACTTACAAACGAAGGAAGAAATTCGTTATAAGTAGAAATAAAAAAATGTGAAGAATTTCCTTTTACGAAATGAAGAGCTGTGGCGTGAGGAAGGCTATGAATGAATCAATGAATGTGGACAGTAAACAAAAAGCTTAAATACTACGAAAATTGGGAACGTTCAAGTGTTGGGGCGCCATGAGTGTACAACATCCCTCTCTGTACAGCAGTACAGCACAAACAGTTACCCTGAAGATGGCCAGACTCTTACACGGGTGTACACACACACACACACATCTCTCCCCGTACTACACATGTAGGTAACTGCATACGAAGTACACGCCACAATGGAATGATCCCAAGAGAGCCAGAGAGAAGAGCAAGCATTTCCGAGGTGACATGTGATGACACGAGCGACTGTGGCCACACCTTCTGAAACGGGTGCTGCAGTCTTGTTCAAGACGTGCTGCCCGCTTCAACAGTCCCCGGCAAGTTTATTATGCCCCCCCATGCTCATCCTGTGAGCGGTAGCGCAAAAGGATTACAGGGGGTCACAAAAGGTCTTTGTCAGACCCTAGTGAGTTGATATTACATAAGATGTTATAATTCGTATTTCATTACCTACATTACATAGTTTCATATGGTAAGGTTTACCGACTAGATGCAAAAAGTGGATACAAACTTAAAATGTCCGGTATCTTGTTATTAACAATAAGGTGTTGTGACATTTCTTGCAGGGTTTGTTTGAATCTATTCCTAAAATGTTCTTTTTCACATTCTAAGACATTGTGTTCTAGTTTGTGCCTTCAAATCTTTGACCACAAACTTTGCAGTTCACACGGTTAACATCTCCAGTTAGGCCAAAGCGCCAATAGTAACTATAGCCTAGCCTTACTGTAACAGTTACAACATTATGTAATCTGCTGATCTTATTTTCTCCATTTACATGTTTGACTTTACACATTTCACTGTGATGGTAAATGTTTCTACTTATGCTTATCTGAACTCGTCTTCGTGCTTCAAAGAGGCCAATTAGTTCCTTTCCAATTACAGTTTTGAGGGATCTAATTGACAGTCCAACGTTGTTTTCAACATCACCTTTACTAAGTACAGGTTTGGCTAAAGCATCAGTTTTATCATGCTCACGGAGGCCTGTATGAGAAGGAATCCATAACAATTTCATCTGAATCTCTCGAGCAATAACGTCTGAGTATTTGTGTCTGGCTTCAGAGACCAGCATGTAGGGCAAGTAGTGATGATAAAGTGTCAGAGATAATTAAACTGTCTGTGGCACAGTGATTTCAAGAGCACTGGTCTTGGCTTAAGTGTTGAGGGTGAAAATTATAAGTAGTTAGTTTCTTGGATGGATAAGTGGGGGTGGTGACGTCACAGAGAAGCAGGAAATGTTGCTGCTTCCTAACGAAATTTTGGGTCGCCAGTAAGTATGGTCGCCACCCAGTTTCCCTGAGATCTTCTCCCCACTTGCCACCACGACAACAGAACGATGTCGAATTCTGCTGAACAAAAAACATCGGAGCGCGTATCGCCTGGCAAGCGTGACGCAGGACGGTGGCGTCAATGAAACTGGGACTGAAAGTCATTTTGTATTATCTTAAAACATTAGATCACCGTTTTCCGCGTTAGTGAGGAAGCGCCAGGAACAGACAAAGGTGGGCCACATCCCCTCGCAACCATTCTCTGGCTACCATGTGTTCTATCAATTACATACAGACAATAATGAGCTTCTGGGTAATAAAAAATGGTAATTAAGGGAATGATGCTACAGTCTATCGTGTGTATATCTGAAGCACATTTCAACATCTTATCTCTTTGCTAGTCCCCGTCTCCTCTCTGACTGCTGACCCCCCCCCCCCCCGTTTCTAACGGGCGACCTTCAAATTACTTCCACCCATTAACTCCTTGTTACATAGTGAAGTCCCGTTACGCGCACTATCATTACCAAAATCCCAAGTACATGTGTTGATGCATTATCCTAATAATCGTTTATTGATAACTGATTATTTGCGTTTGCTATATACATATATATATATATATATATATATATATATATATATATATATATATATATATATATATTTTCTTTCTTTTAAACTATTCGCCATTTCCCGCGTTAGTAAGGTAGCGTTAAGAGCAGGGGACTGGGCCTCTGAGGGAATATCCTCACCTGGTCCCCTTCTCTGTTCCTTCTTTTGGAAAATTTAAAAAAAACAAAAAAAAAGAGGGGAGGATTTCCAGCCCCCCCCCCCCTTTTAGTCGCCTTCTACGACACGCAGGGAATACGTGGGAAGTACTTTCTCCCCTATCCCCAGGGATAATATATATATATATATATATATATATATATATATATATATATATATATATATATATATATATATATCCCCTTTCATTATGACCACAATACTTTACTTAACTACATCGAGCACCCAGCATGACATGATAATTCTTCGTATCACAGTCTACATTATCGCACTTAAGACTGCTATCATCACCATTATGAAAACTGGAAAAGAAAAGAATACGTAATAAAAGGAGGAAGATGAAAGTCAGGTTTGGTTAAGGAAGTTCACGCGCGAATGAAACAAAATCAAACAGAAAACGAGAGAGGATGGAGACCCAGAAAATGGGGAACTTGAATATTCGTCATTTTTATCAGAACATTTTTTTTTTCTTTTCTTTTAAACTTGCGTCTTGGCACTTACGACTTAGGTCACAGGTCGTGCCACCATTCATCAAAGTCGTACCGTCGTACTAACGGCCATAGTACCGACGCGCTCGAGGCTCGTACCGTCGTGTTCAAAAGGCTCGTACCCTCGCTTTCAAAAGGCCCGTACCGTCATGCTAAATGGCTGTACCGTCGCGGTCAAGGATCGTACTCCAGGAGTGGACGGAAAAGAGCATGTGACTGGGGCGATCTCCTCCTTCCCACTCACTCAGTACAGAGCAAATTTACGTTACAATAATAGAAATGATTCATACACATTCCTACAACTATTTTATTCCCTTTTTCTCTCGAATTAAACAGAGGATATGGGTACACCGCGTTACCGCCGCCGAAAACAGGATGCAATGTTGCAACATTGCAAGACGAACGTACCAGAACCCCTCCTATGTTGGTCGGCAGGGAGTGCCGCTGTGGAGGCGAAGGCAAGGATATGGTTGAAGCAATCTTCTATGAAAGCGTTGGGGGTAAATGCGTGTGTTAAGTGTGTAGCAGCGGACCGACCCAACCTTGCAGGATTCCCAAGACCGTGCCTCGGATTCGACGGGGTTGCGCGCTCCGAAGGAGAAACTATTTCCACCGCAAAAACGTTTCCGACGTGAATAACCAAATGTCACGCGGATTTCGACATGATCCACTGGAGGATCTGCAAAGAGCTGGATTCGGCACGATCACAGAAATGGACGAGATACCTCAGAAGGGTTCACAATGAGCGGAGTGGTCCATACATAAGCTACGTTGTCTTGCTAAGAATGAGTTGATTACTGTTGTCAATAACACTAGCCTAGCTCGGCCTAACCGCTCTCAAGCTAATGATCCATCTGGATATATATGCATTACATTGTGTCATGGTGGAAGGCACACCAACTAGTTCTTTCGACGCAGCTGCTTCCTCGGAGGGTATGAAGACTGAGCTGGATACGATGATAATTTACACATTAAATCAATTTGGAGACGTTACCGGGAGCAAGACGCAGTTGAGGCCTTAGCCGTATCTGCACTGAAAATTATAAATTAGAAATAAACTAACTGATGAATCTGAGGCAAGCAGATGAGGCACAGGTAGAAGACATTGTCCATTATAGTGAAATGCGTAAAGTAATAAGGTTAACAGATTACATGGTGTTGTAACTGCTAGACTACGGCTAGGCTTCAGGCACTACCGGCATTTTGGTCTATCTGGAGATGTTAATCGTGTGAAATGCAAAGTCTGTGGCCAGAGATAGGGACACAAACTAGAACAATGACTTTGTGAAAAATAGAGCCTTTTTGGGGGATAGGTGTAAATAAACCCTGCAAGAAATGTCCCAACACATTACTGTTAATAATACGTTACTTGTAATTATAAGACTGTATCCATTTTCTCGATCTGGTCGGTAAAGTTTACAAAGACTGTTCCTTCATGCAATGAACCCGTTTTGCATCAGTTAATGCAATGAAGTATCCACCCGCTGGGGGTCTGACAAAGGCGCAGTCTGACCCCCCCTCCACTCCTGTAATCCTATTGCGCCACCGCTCACAGGATGAGCACTAGGAGCATAATAAATTTACTGGTGATACCGCCACAAATTAAATCAAGTGATGCAAGACCTACCGGCATCAGTTATCATACTGGCAGTAGCGGGAACCCGCTAAGGTAACCCTGATGAATGATAGCGGGTTATTTCATGTAAGGAGTCCCGGTCGCTAATGATGTGTACGTAACAGGTGCAAAATTGGGGTGGGGAGGGGCGCGCGAATGTGGAGTCTCTGAGATACTCGACATTGAATAATACCTTGAATAAAGCCAGTGGTTGTGGTAAGGACGACTTCAATTCTCCTGCTCATAAGCAAAGTTGACGTGGGGGTAGCCTAAAATTAGTCTCATGGCTTTATTCTGTACCATCTCAAGGGAAAGAAAGAGTACATTAGCGTCATGACTCGATACAACAATCTCGCTGAGAATGTCGCCTGTCTGCTCTCGAGCCCACTGCACCAGACTTGGTCTGACTCGAGGCATAGTCGTCCGCTCCGACCACTCCACATTGGCCCACGAAGAAGAAAACCCCCTTTCTTGAGAGATCACGAAAGACCAGTTAGCTGCAGTACTGTGTATGTGGAGGGTAAAGGAACATCACTGTTGGTATCAGAACTGGCAGAACACGCCTAAGGTACAAGCGCCCGCGTGTGACGACAAGTCGCACGAGGAAAACCCAGTTTCTTAACATTTCCAAGAAACGGCTCTTGCTGTGGAAGCGATGACCACCACGTTGTGGGGGCACTGTATTAGCGAACGTCCCGCAATCGGTGGCGCCACACCTCAAGGCTTATTGTTTCGAGGACTCTGTGGTTCACTGACTACTCATACTATTCTTGAAGACGTTCTGACACTGTATCCAAAACTCACCATGCTCGCAGCTACATAACCACCTGATGTAATCATGCCCAACACAAGCAATATTCCGCAACAAAGTGACGGCATATTCCGTAACAACGTGACCGCATATTTCGTAACAAAGTGACGGCATATTCCGTAACAACGTGACCGCATATTTCGTAACAAAGTGACGGCATATTCCGTAACAACGTGACCTGTGTGGGGATGTACCGTAACTCTGTGTTACTGTCAATGTGACCAACACTTACTCTTACAGTGGCAGTCTATCTTGTATCTTGCACGTCCCGTATGTAATGCATCTCTGACCCTTGTGTTACCATCAGTGTTGTCGACTGCACACTACACGGTGTCCTGTTTCAAACACACTCTCACGCTCAGTGTGGAAGTAAGTAATTTACCTGAGTATGTCATGTAAATATGTCAGACGTTTCACCATTTAATATCAGTCTTAACAAGATGTTCTGTGTGACTTACGTTACACTATTCCTCCTCTCCTCTAACCGCCTTATATATATGTTTTGGGAGCAGCTGAATGAGTGTGTTAGCGGTTTTGATGCACGAGACCGGGTTATAGTGATGGGTGATTTGAATGCAAAGGTGAGTAATGTGGCAGTTGAGGGAATAATTGGTATGCATGGGGTGTTCAGTGTTGTAAATGGAAATGGTGAAGAGCTTGTAGATTTATGTGCTGAAAAAGGACTGATGATTGGGAATACCTGGTTTAAAAAGCGAGATATACATAAGTATACTTATGTAAGCAGGAGAGATGGCCAGAGAGCGTTATTGGATTACGTGTTAATTGACAGGCGTGCGAAAGAGAGACTTTTGGATGTTAATGTGCTGAGAGGTGCAACTGGAGGGATGTCTGATCATTATCTTGTGGAGGCTAAGGTGAAGATTAGTAAGGGTTTTCAGAAAAGAGGAGTGAATGTTGGGGTGAAGAAGGTGGTGAGAGTAAGTGAGCTTGGGAAGGAGACCTGTGTGGGGAAGTACCAGGAGAGACTGTGTACAGAATGGAAAAAGGTGAGAACAATGGAAGTAAGGGGAGTGGGGGAGGAATGGGATGTATTTAGGGAATCAGTGATGGATTGCGCAAAAGATGCTTGTGGCATGAGAAGAGTGGGAGGTGGGCTGTTTAGAAAGGGTAGTGAGTGGTGGGATGAAGAAGTAAGAGTATTAGTGAAAGAGAAGAGAGAGGCATTTGGACGATTTTTGCAGGGAAAAAATGCAATTGAGTGGGAGAAGTATAAAAGAAAGAGACAGGAGGTCAAGAGAAAGGTGCAAGAGGTGAAAAAAAGGGCAAATGAGAGTTGGGGTGAGAGACTATCAGTAAATTTTAGGGAGAATAAAAAGATGTTCTGGAAGGAGGTAAATAGGGTGCGTAAGACAAGGGAGCAAATGGGAACTTCAGTGAAGGGCGTAAATGGGGAGGTGATAACAAGTAGTGGTGATGTGAGAAGGAGATGGAATGAGTATTTTGAAGGTTTGTTGAATGTGTCTGATGACAGAGTGGCAGATATAGGGTGTTTTGGTCGTGGTGGTGTGCAAAGTGAGAGGGTTAGGGAAAATGATTTGGTAAACAGAGAAGAGGTAGTAAAAGCTTTGCGGAAGATGAAAGCCGGCAAGGCAGCAGGTTTGGACGGTATTGCAGTGGAATTTATTAAAAAAGGGGGTGACTGTATTGTTGACTGGTTGGTAAGGTTATTTAATGTATGTATGACTCATGGTGAGGTGCCTGAGGATTGGCGGAATGCGTGCATAGTGCCATTGTACAAAGGCAAAGGGGATAAGAGTGAGTGCTCAAATTACAGAGGTATAAGTTTGTTGAGTATTCCTGGTAAACTATATGGGAGGGTATTGATTGAGAGGGTGAAGGCATGTACAGAGCATCAGATTGGGGAAGAGCAGTGCGGTTTCAGAAGTGGTAGAGGATGTGTGGATCAGGTGTTTGCTTTGAAGAATGTATGTGAGAAATACTTAGAAAAGCAAATGGATTTGTATGTAGCATTTATGGATCTGGAGAAGGCATATGATAGAGTTGATAGAGATGCTCTGTGGAAGGTATTAAGAATATATGGTGTGGGAGGCAAGTTGTTAGAAGCAGTGAAAAGTTTTTATCGAGGATGTAAGGCATGTGTACGTGTAGGAAGAGAGGAAAGTGATTGGTTCTCAGTGAATGTAGGTTTGCGGCAGGGGTGTGTGATGTCTCCATGGTTGTTTAATTTGTTTATGGATGGGGTTGTTAGGGAGGTAAATGCAAGAGTCCTGGAAAGAGGGGCAAGTATGAAGTCTGTTGGGGATGAGAGAGCTTGGGAAGTGAGTCAGTTGTTGTTCGCTGATGATACAGCGCTGGTGGCTGATTCATGTGAGAAACTGCAGAAGCTGGTGACTGAGTTTGGTAAAGTGTGTGGAAGAAGAAAGTTAAGAGTAAATGTGAATAAGAGCAAGGTTATTAGGTACAGTAGGGTTGAGGGTCAAGTCAATTGGGAGGTGAGTTTGAATGGAGAAAAACTGGAGGAAGTGAAGTGTTTTAGATATCTGGGAGTGGATCTGTCAGCGGATGGAACCATGGAAGCGGAAGTGGATCATAGGGTGGGGGAGGGGGCGAAAATTTTGGGAGCCTTGAAAAATGTGTGGAAGTCGAGAACATTATCTCGGAAAGCAAAAATGGGTATGTTTGAAGGAATAGTGGTTCCAACAATGTTGTATGGTTGCGAGGCGTGGGCTATGGATAGAGTTGTGCGCAGGAGGATGGATGTGCTGGAAATGAGGTGTTTGAGGACAATGTGTGGTGTGAGGTGGTTTGATCGAGTAAGTAACGTAAGGGTAAGAGAGATGTGTGGAAATAAAAAGAGCGTGGTTGAGAGAGCAGAAGAGGGTGTTTTGAAATGGTTTGGGCACATGGAGAGAATGAGTGAGGAAAGATTGACCAAGAGGATATATGTGTCGGAGGTGGAGGGAACGAGGAGAAGAGGGAGACCAAATTGGAGGTGGAAAGATGGAGTGAAAAAGATTTTGTGTGATCGGGGCCTGAACATGCAGGAGGGTGAAAGGAGGGCAAGGAATAGAGTGAATTGGAGCGATGTGGTATACAGGGGTTGACGTGCTGTCAGTGGATTGAATCAAGGCATGTGAAGCGTCTGGGGTAAACCATGGAAAGCTGTGTAGGTATGTATATTTGCGTGTGTGGACGTGTGTATGTACGTGTGTATGGGGGTTGGGCCATTTCTTTCGTCTGTTTCCTCGCGCTACCTCGCAAACGCGGGAGACAGCGACAAAGTATAAAAAAAAAAAAAAAAAAAAAAAAAAAATATATATATATATATATATATATATATATATATATATATATATATATATATATGTATATTTGCGTGTGTGGACGTGTATGTATATACATGTGTATGGGGGTGGGTTGGGCCATTTCTTTCGTCTGTTTCCTTGCGCTACCTCGCAAACGCGGGAGACAGCGACAAAGCAAAATAATAATATATATATATATATATATATATATATATATATATATATATATATATAAATATATATATATATAAATATATTGTATCCCTGGGGATAGGGGAGAAAGAATACTTCCCACGTATTCCCTGCGTGTCGTAGAAGGCGACTAAAAGGGAAGGGAGCGGGGGGCTGGAAATCCTCCCCTCTCGTTTTTTTTTAATTTTCCAAAAGAAGGAACAGAGAAGGGGGCCAGGTGAGGATATTCCCTCAAAGGCCCAGTCCTCTGTTCTTAACGCTACCTCGCTATCGCGGGAAATGGCGAATAGTATGAAAAAAAAAAAAAAAAAAAATAAATATATATATAAATATATATATATATATAAATATATATATATATATATATATATATAAATATATATATATATAAATATATATATATATATATATATATATATATATATATAAATATATATATATATATATATATATATATATATATATATATATATATATATATATGTATATATATATAAATATATATATATATATAAATATATATATATATATATATATATATATATATATATATATATATATATATATATATATATATATATATATATATATATATATATATATAAATATATATATATATATATATATATATATATATATATATATATATATATATATATATATATATCTTTTTTCTTTCAAACTATTCGCCATTTCCCGCATTAGCGAGGTAGCGTTAAGAACAGAGGACTGGGCCTTTGAGGGAATACCCTCACCTGGCCCAATTCTCTGTTCCTTCTTTTGGAAAATTGAAAAAAGAAAAAAAAAAAAAACCGAGAGGGGAGGATTTCCAGCCCCCCGCTCCCTCCCCTTTTAGTCGCCTTCTACGACACGCAGGGAATACGTGGGAAGTATTCTTAATACCCTATCCCCAGGGATATATATATATATATATATATATATATATATATATATATATATATATATATATATATATATATATATCTTCTTTCTTTCTTTCAAACTATTCGCCATTTCCCGGGTTAGCAAGGTAGCGTTAAGAACAGAGGACTAGGCCTCTGAGGGAATATCCTCACCTGGCCTAGTTCTCTGTTCCTTCTTTTGGAAAAAAAAAAAAAAAAAAAACGAGAGGGGAGGATTTCCAGCCCCCCGCTCCCTCCCCTTTTAGTAGCCTTCTACGACACACAGGGAATACGTGGGAAGTATTCTTTCTCCCCTATCCCCAGGGATAAAATATATATATATATATATATATATATATATATATATATATATATATATATAGTGTGACGCAGCACAGGATAACGCTATCTTAAAGTTAAGGGATGAAATTAAACACCAGGATTAAAACTATGTACAAGAAACAAAGATCACAAGACAGAAGAAGCAGTTTAATCGGCCACAAGCATTTACGTTAACACTTAATAACCCAGGTAAGATTGCCAACCGAGGAGATCTCTTTCTTTATGACAGTTTGACTCAAGCAACATGACACAAAATACACTTAATCGGTGGGCAATTAAATGACCAGTTACAACACATTGTCACACTCAGACCCGACACGACACAGTGTAACATCATATAATTGAGTATGGTAGCGTCGCATCACTCAGGTAGTGTAGTGGCTCGTAATGGATACGGGGTTGAGACAAATGAAAATCCACAATACCTGTTAGGCTCGTGATGGATGAAGGAATCACAGCCTAGCAGGCGTCAAGCTTGGGCTTGGATTGAAGGGGCAGCCGGGCGGGAGCGGCCAGCCCCGCTCTGACCTGCCTCAGCTCGACTAAGACTGGGAGGAATGACCACGTACAATTACTCTTGATTGGTCAAAGACTGACTGTCACGCCCTCATCCCGACTGTGATTGGCTGGAGGCCTAAGGTCCGGCCCTCATACCGCTTAAAGGCCCGGCCCTGCAACCTGCCGGTGAAACGATGAGAGGACGAAGATATGGAGCCACTCTGCGGCAGAACCTGCCAACAGAACGTGAGGAAGGGGGAATGAGATGAGCGTGAGGTGAGGCTAATGAGGAGACCGGCTACAGTAATGACAACGACGTGAAAATATGCCGAGGAAAAAGAGGCAAGTGTAAACGAACATGATCCCAACACAGTGTGATATACAGATGACGCCCCCGGCCTTGTTTCTGCTCATAGCATTACTCATATTCCCTCGTTTCCCTCGCCCGCCATCACGTGTTCCTTCGCGCAGGGACACGTTCATACGAGGGGCAACGCTGTAAGGTAGTCTTCACACGACCACTAGTGGTATATAGTGCCAGTGTTTCAAGGAGACATCTAGGACACGAGAGGGCCTCGCCACTCTTCCTTCAGGAGCAGCGAGACATTACAGCCATCTTGCACGTTATATACACATTATGGACGGAAAGAGTGTCGGAGGCAAACTGGGATTTAGAGGTGTGGAGAGGCACAAACTTTCCTTGTGTCAGAGGGTTGGCAGACCAACGTTCTAGCCGGCGGTAACCCCAGGCGCGGGTAAGGTGAGGTCATGCCGCATACTTGTTGCTCCAGCACAGGATCGCACCTACCCTACCTGCGGCTCTAAGATCGGCCAACACCCCCGGGCGGTGCACGTCTGTATTGGCATGATCTACCGGAGGGAGGCTGGCTAAACCCCCATGACGACGAGGGTACGACCCTTGACGTTTGAGACAGGAGGTCACACGAGGGTACGACCCTTGACGTTTGAGACAGGAGGTCACACTTGTTAAGGTCGTCCCGCCCGCGGCGGTGAAGGGGGTCGTACCGTCGTGTTTCGTGGGGGGGAGGAAAACCTACCCATCCTCAACAGCTGGAGTCATACTGTCCTTGGGGATGGGGCACGGGAGCAGGTGGGTGGTGTTGCCTCACAGTCGCCATCCCTCATGATGAGTCCTCTCACCCCACCTACACACCAGTCTCGTCTTCCTATTTTCTTCTGTCGTCCTCTGGTTTTTAGGACTGGACTCTACTGTTTATCATAAGCACCATAATGGGTTCCATCTGTTCCCCTGTGGGAGTCCTGATCGACGCAGTGCCTATCCTCTACTACTCTGAATTCTCTTTGTTAAGACCGAATCCAATCTTCCACGAGACACCTTTCATAGTCTCATGATGCTTTGTCGAGTTGAATTCCATTGTTCACCTCGTCACATGTCTTTTACAAAGTGAAGGAAGACAGTATCCATTACCTTCCCATCTAATGTTGTTGAATATATACTTCTATAGTGATCTACAGACCCGGCGTGACGTACGTACTTCTTCCTAGTACAAGTCTATGAGGGTCCTCGTTCATGTAGTTTCATCAGTATTAAGTAATCTATAATATCTGCTTTTATTTATCACTGTATCATACGCTTTTATGACCTACAGGTCAGTAGGGTTTTGCCAGCAGCTTAGATCCTCCTTTACAGCTTATTAAGTTGGCATAAGCTTAGATCCTCCTTTACAGCTTATTAAGTTGGCATAAGCTTAGATCCTCCTTTACAGCTTATCAAGGTGGCAGAAACTTAGATCCTACTGTAAGTCTTATTATTTTGACATCAGCTTAGATCCTCCTGTATGAGTATTTTGGCAGCAGCTTTGCCGCTCCTTTACTTCTATACTGTCTTGGCAGTAGGTTCGATCCTCTTTTACGTCTACATTGTCTTGGCAGCAGCCTAGATCTTTCTTCGCGTTCTGGTGGCGACGCGTGTGCCATTTTAAAAGACCTTCCACTATACTGCTTCCGTCTCGGTCCTGTCCCAGCGGTAGTAGCTGTCACTGGCTCCATCAACCACCCACCCGCCGTCCGTCCTCCCTCTCAGTACAGCTGTTCACAGGACCAACACTGCTGGCTTTTCACCGTTGACGGGTAGTCTCCGGGTTCACCTGTGGCTACTACGATCATGTGGTTTGTGCAGTGATGCAGACGGCGTTCTCGTGGTACTGATCAGATCTTATGTGTGTGTGTGTGTGTGTGTGTGTGTGTGTGTGTGTGTGTGTGTGTGTGTGTGTTTCTTACTTTACCGGTCCACTGGCACAGTTCTACGGCCACTGACACTGACAGTCACTTGGGGTTTATTTGGGGTTTGCCCTTGGTCATTGTTGACTACAGCGTCCAGTCTTCTGTTCCAGCTATTTTTCACGTCTTCCAGAACTGGATCTGTTTCATACCGTCTCCAGCTGTGTCTAGCGTCGCGATCGTGTCTGTCTGTCTGTCTCTAGTCATTCCTAGTCATAATCTGTCTCCGTGTTCTTGCTCCCTTCGCGTCCAAGTTCCTCTATTCTATTTGCTTCTACTAAATGAACAACTCTACACTTATTGTTCTCCCCTCATATATTTGTTATATATATATATATATATATATATATATATATATATATATATATATATATATATATATATATTATCCCTGGGGATAGGGGAGAAAGAATACTTCCCACGTATTCCCTGCGTGTCGTAGAAGGCGACTAAAAGGGGAGGGAGCGGGGGTCTGGAAATCCTCCCCTCTCGTTTTTTTTTTTCTTTTTTAATTTTCCAAAAGAAGGAACAGAGAAGGGGGCCAGGTGAGGATATTCCCTCAAAGGCCCAGTCCTCAGTTCCTAACGCTACCTCGCTAATGCGGGAAATGGCGAATAGTATAAAAAAAAAAAAGAGTTTGGTAAAGTGTGTGGAAGAAGAAAGTTAAGAGTAAATGTGAATAAGAGCAAGGTTATTAGGTACAGTAGGGTTGAGGGTCAAGTCAATTGGGAGGTGAGTTTGAATGGAGAAAAACTGGAGGAAGTGAAGTGTTTTAGATATCTGGGAGTGGATCTGGCAGCGGATGGAACCATGGAAGCGGAAGTGGATCATAGAGTGGGGGAAGGGGCGAAAATTCTGGGGGCCTTGAAGAATGTGTGGAAGTCGAGAACATTATCTCGGAAAGCAAAAATGGGTATGTTTGAAGGAATAGTGGTTCCAACAATGTTGTATGGTTGTGAGGCGTGGGCTATGGATAGAGTTGTGCGCAGGAGGATGGATGTGCTGGAAATGAGATGTTTGAGGACAATGTGTGGTGTGAGGTGGTTTGATCGAGTGAGTAACGTAAGGGTAAGAGAGATGTGTGGAAATAAAAAGAGCGTGGTTGAGAGAGCAGAAGAGGGTGTTTTGAAGTGGTTTGGGCACATGGAGAGAATGAGTGAGGAAAGATTGACCAAGAGGATATATGTGTCGAAGGTGGAGGGAACGAGGAGAAGAGGGAGACCAAATTGGAGGTGGAAAGATGGAGTGAAAAAGATTTTGTGTGATCGGGGCCTGAACATGCAGGAGGGTGAAAGGAGGGCAAGGAATAGAGTGAATTGGAGCGATGTGGTTTACCGGAGTTGACGTGCTGTCAGTGGATTGAATCAAGGCATGTGAAGCGTCTGGGGTAAACCATGGAAAGCTGTGTAGGTATGTATATTTGCGTGTGTGGACGTATGTATATACATGTGTATGGGGGGGGGGGGGTTAGGCCATTTCTTTCGTCTGTTTCCTTGCGCTACCTCGCAAACGCGGGAGACAGCGACAAAGTATAATAAAAAATAATATAATATATATATATATATATATATATATATATATACAGTCACCCCCTTTTTTAATATTGTTGACTGTATTGTTGACTGGTTGGTAAGGTTATTTAATGTATGTATGACTCATGGTGAGGTGCCTGAGGATTGGCGGAATGCGTGCATAGTGCCATTGTACAAAGGCAAAGGGGATAAGAGTGAGTGCTCAAATTACAGAGGTATAAGTTTGTTGAGTATTCCTGGTAAATTATATGGGAGGGTATTGATTGAGAGGGTGAAGGCATGTACAGAGCATCAGATTGGGGAAGAGCAGTGTGGTTTCAGAAGTGGTAGAGGATGTGTGGATCAGGTGTTTGCTTTGAAGAATGTATGTGAGAAATACTTAGAAAAGCAAATGGATTTGTATGTAGCATTTATGGATCTGGAGAAGGCATATGATAGAGTTGATAGAGATGCTCTGTGGAAGGTATTAAGAATATATGGTGTGGGAGGCAAGTTGTTAGAAGCAGTGAAAAGTTTTTATCGAGGATGTAAGGCATGTGTACGTGTAGGAAGAGAGGAAAGTGATTGGTTCTCAGTGAATGTAGGTTTGCGGCAGGGGTGTGTGATGTCTCCATGGTTGTTTAATTTGTTTATGGATGGGGTTGTTAGGGAGGTGAATGCAAGAGTTTTGGAAAGAGGGGCAAGTATGAAGTCTGTTGGGGATGAGAGAGCTTGGGAAGTGTCAGTTGTTGTTCGCTGATGATACAGCGCTGGTGGCTGATTCATGTGAGAAACTGCAGAAGCTGGTGACTGAGTTTGGTAAAGTGTGTGGAAGAAGAAAGTTAAGAGTAAATGTGAATAAGAGCAAGGTTATTAGGTACAGTAGGGTTGAGGGTCAAGTCAATTGGGAGGTGAGTTTGAATGGAGAAAAACTGGAGGAAGTGAAGTGTTTTAGATATCTGGGAGTGGATCTGGCAGCGGATGGAACCATGGAAGCGGAAGTGGATCATAGGGTGGGGGAGGGGGCGAAAATTCTGGGGGCCTTGAAGAATGTGTAGAAGTCGAGAACATTATCTCGGAAAGCAAAAATGGGTATGTTTGAAGGAATAGTGGTTCCAACAATGTTGTATGGTTGCGAGGCGTGGGCTATGGATAGAGTTGTGCGCAGGAGGATGGATGTGCTGGAAATGAGATGTTTGAGGACAATGTGTGGTGTGAGGTGGTTTGATCGAGTGAGTAACGTAAGGGTAAGAGAGATGTGTGGAAATAAAAAGAGCGTGGTTGAGAGAGCAGAAGAGGGTGTTTTGAAGTGGTTTGGGCACATGGAGAGAATGAGCGAGGAAAGATTGACCAAGAGGATATATGTGTCGGAGGTGGAGGGAACGAGGAGAAGAGGGAGACCAAATTGGAGGTGGAAAGATGGAGTGAAAAAGATTTTGTGTGATCGGGGCCTGAACATGCAGGAGGGTGAAAGGAGGGCAAGGAATAGAGTGAATTGGAGCGATGTGGTATACCGGGGTTGACGTGCTGTCAGTGGATTGAATCAAGGCATGTGAAGCGTCCGGGGTAAACCATGGAAAGCTGGGTAGGTATGTATATTTGCGTGTGTGGACGTATGTATATACATGTGTATGGGGGGGGGGGGGCCTTTTCTTTCGTCTGTTTCCTTGCGCTACCTCGCAAACGCGGGAGACAGCGACAAAGTATAATAAAAAAAGAATATAATATATATATATATATATATATATATATATATATATATATATATATATATATATATATATATATATATATATCATAATTCTCCTCAGTTTCAGTTCTACTTAACTCCTGGGTGTGGAAATCTACCACATCTATCATCACCTAAAAATACGGCATTCGCGCTCTCTGTCAAAACCGTTGCCTATTTTGGGGTGTTTGGAGCAGTCCCGTCCTTTTCCTTTGTCGCAACCCTGTTGCGTCCAAGTTTCCCAAGCACTGACACATATGTCTCTGAGGATGTGTTCCCCCTCCATCCTACCCGTCATGTCTGAATGTCTCCCTCACACGAAGCCTCTGGGTGGTTTAAACGTAACGAGAGGCGTGCCACAGGGGTCGGTCCTAGGCCCCATTCTATTCATAATATACATTAATGACCTACAACTTGGTCTCATACCTAAGATCTCCAAATTTGCTGACGATACTAAACTAGGAGGTTGAGCTGCAAAGAGGCGGAACTGCGAAATTATTCAAAGAGATCTTATCTTACTAGCAGAGTGGTCAGACTGATGGCACATGAAATTTAATGTAGACAAGCGTAAAGATATGCACTTTGGAGACAAGAATATACATTACGACTACAAACTACCCGGAAACTCTCTGACTAAAGTACATGAAAAAAGGACCTTAGAGTTGTCAGTAGCAACAATTTGAAATACAGTAAACAGTGTCAAGATGTATGTAAAAAAAAAGGGCAACTAAATGTTAGGTTTCATAGGCCAGGAACACAGATTACAAGAACCAGGAACAACTCTCACACTTTATAATTCTCTAGTAAGACCACACTTTGAATATGCAGTCCAGTCTTCAAACTATAAAAAAGACCAGGAAAATTAGAGCAAGCACAACGACGTGCGACAAAAATGATCCCATCCCTTGAAATCTGGCATACGAAGAGGCTCATACGATTGGATCTCTTCTCCCTTAAAGAAACGTAGACTTCGAGGCGACTTAATCCAAGTGTTCAAAATTCTGAACTAAGTTCGATAACGTAAATCACGAACATATTTCGAAATACAGAAGTAATGCAGTTATTATAACAAAAGGAATAAAACTCAAAACTAAAAGATGTAGTACGGACGTGGGAAAAAGAGGTTTTTTTCTTATAGGTGTGTTGAGCAATGGAATAAGTTACCGTGAGACGTAGTGAACGCTAAGACTATTAATACTTTCTGAGAAAAATGCCAGAAATGAACTGGATAAACGACAGCGTAAACGGGGACACTGAATGGCTAGTGTGCAGCCGCGGGGAGTCGGTGGTAGCTTCGAAAAAAAAAAAAAAAAGATGCTAAGAGGAATTACATTTTCCTGTTAAGTTAAACTTTTTTTCTTTCAGACAACCCAGTCGAGGGCCAATCAGGCCTCCAGTTGTCTGCCCTTCTCATGTAAACTCTTATAAACTTCCTCTTTTCATTACATATTTTTTCCTATTCTTCATTCTCATTTGTTCTCTCACTTTCTCTCGCTCGCTGCGTTCCCAACCCGAACCGCTTTCACTTTCCTCTTTAACAGCTCACGTATCATCATCATCATCATCATCTGTCCCATGGGATTCACTCTATATCGTCATTTTCACAATGCGTCATATTCCCTGCACAGGGGGTTCACCATCGTCACTCTCACACTCCTCTACCTTCAAAGCGTCATTGCCTCCTTCTGTATCATCATGTTCCAAAGTTTAAGGTACGCTTCGCATTTCTTCGTCCGCAGCCATCCAGCAGCGGCCACACTAAAATCATCTGTTCTATCAAAACCCATCAATTTTGTGCCAGTCATGCATTACCAGTCCACACAGGATGTACAGGCAATTACTGGCTTCATTTGTCTATTCCTATTGCACCATATTTCTAGAGTTACCTAATGCGTGCATCTTTACGGCAGAAGAATATCCATTTTCTATTCTTTCAAAGAACTTGAATAAAGTATTTGTCCCTTAAGGGTATCTGCATGAATTTCACTCCACGTTTCGACCCTTGTCATAAACATCCCCTTTGTCCTTGAGTGATTATTGCGGTAATGATTTGCTGAGCGCATGCATGACTGCCTTTGTTTAACCACATAACATATATTCATTTTTTTTCTTTTGTATGTTCCTTATCATCCTCGTTTTCTGTTACAGTCTCTCCTGATGTGGTGTTCATCCAGGCTGTCTACCAGCTCTGGAGTCTCCCTCGCCTCCACTTACTGAAAACGTTTCATCCCTAAACTCCAAACGTATCATTCCTAAATTCCAAACGTATCATTCCCAAACTCGAAACGTATCATTCCCAAACTCGAAACGTATCATTCCAAAACTCGAAACGTATCATTCCAAAACTCCAAACGTACCATTCCAAAACTAGAAACGTATCATTCTAAAACTCCAAACGTACCATTCTAAAACTCCAAACGTACCATTCCAAAACTAGACACGTATCATTCCCAAACTCAAAACGTATCATTCCCAAACTCAAAACGTATCATTCCAAAACTCCAAACGTATCATTCCAAAACTCCAAACGTATCATTCCTAAAATCCAAACGCATCATTCCAAACACCAAACGTATCATTCTTAAACTCCAAACATATCATTCCAAAACTCCAAACGTATCATTCCTAAATTCCAAACGTATCATTCCAAAACTCGAAACGTATCATTCCAAAACTCCAAACGTATCATTCTTAAACTCCAAACATTTCATTCCTAAACTCCAAACGTTTCAGTCTAAAATTCCAAACATATTATTCTAAAACTCCAAACGCATCATTCTAAAACTCCAAACGTATTATACTAAAACTCCAAACGTATTATTTCAAAACTCCAAACGTATCGTTCTAAAACTTTAAACGTATTATTTCAAAACTCCAAACGTATTATTCTAAAACTTCAAACGTATTATACTAAAACTACAAACGTATTATACTAAAACTCCAAACTTATCATTCCTAAACTCCTAACGTATCATTCCAAAACACTAAACATCATTCCTAAACTCCAAACGTATCATTCCTTAAACTCCAAACGTATCATTCCTTAAACTCCAAACGTTTCATTCTAAAACTCCAAACGTATTTTTCTAAAGCTCCAAATGTATTATACTAAAACTCCAAACGTACCATTCCTAAACTCCAAACGTTTCATTCTAAAACTCAAAACGTATTATTCTAAAACTCCAAACGTATCATTCCTAAACGCCAAACGTTTCATTTCCAAACTCCAAACGTATTATTCTAAAACTCCAAACGAATTATCTTAAAACTCCATACGTATCATTCTAAAACTCTAAACGTATTATTCTAAAACTCCAGACGTTTCATTCCTAAACTCTAAACGTTCCATTCCTAAACTCCAAACGTTCCATTCCTAAACTCCAAACGTTCTATTCCTAAACTCCAAATGTTCCATTCCTAAACTCCAAACTTTTCATTCCTAAACACCAAACGTTCCATTCCTAAACTCCAAACGTATTCCTAAACACCGAACGTTCCATTCCTAAACACCAAACGTTTCATTCCTAAACTCCAAACGTATCATTCCTAAACTCCATACGTATCATTCCTAAACTCCAAACGTTTCATTCCTAAACTCCAAACGTTTCATTCCTAAACTCCAAACGTTTCATTCCTAAACTCCAAACGTTTCATTCCTACATACGTGTCGTTGCCGTAGTCACTCTTTCGTTTCTTTTCCACTGTCTGACATTATGTCCAGTGGCTTTATGGTCTGCTTAGAGTGGGGTTTATGGTTTATTCTGTTCTTTCACTGTCGGTTTATTGGTTTATCTTGCTCGTTCACTGTGGGTTTACTGGTTTATGTTGTTCATCTACTGTGGGTTTGCTGGTTTATACCGTTCGTTCACTGTGGGTGTAGTAGTTTGTGCTGTTAGCTCAATGTGGGTTTAGTAGTTTATGATGTTCGTTTTCTATGGGTTTAGTAGTTTATGCTGTTCGTTTACTGTGGGTTTAGTAGTTTATGCTGTTCGTTTCCTATGGGTTTAGTAGTTTATGCTGTTCGTTTACTATGGGTTTAGTAGTTTATGCTGTTCGTTTACTGTGGGTTTAGTAGTTTATGCTGTTCGTTTACTATGGGTTTAGTAGTTTATGCTGTTCGTTTCCTATGGGTTTAGTAGTTTATGCTGTTTGTTCACTGTGGGTGTACTGGTTTGTGTACAAACAAGCATGGCTACTCGTTCTCCACTGGGAAAAAAAAAACAAAAACATTTATCCGTTCAGTGTACATGGAAATCTGTAAGGTTTAAAACAATTTTAGACAGACACAGACACACAAATACACACACACACACACATATATATATATATATATATATATATATATATATATATATATATATATATATATATATATATAGGGGATTAAGAATACTTCCCACGTATTCCCTGCGTGTCGTAGAAGGCGACTAAAAGGGGAGGGAGCGGGGGGCTGGAAATCCTCCCCTCTCGGTTTTTTTTTAATTTTCCAAAAGAAGGAACAGAGTGGGGCCAGGTGAGGATATTCCACAAAGGCCCAGTCCTCTGTTCTTAAAGCTACCTCGCTAACGCGGGAAATGGCGAATAGTTCAAAAGAAAAGATATATATATATATATATATATATATATATATATATATATATATATATATATATATATATATATATATATATATATTCTAAACCCTCTTACCGCAAACCGCTTTTGGTCATCTGACCACACCCCATCTTCTAAGTGTGCTCCCCCACACGTTATTTCCCCACTTCCGCTGGCGACGTCATCCGGGGCCTCTCGCTAACTACCCACGGGACGGGAGGTGCGCCCGTCTGTGGACAGGGAGGCGTGGTGTCGGCGCGCTGCACGTGACAGCGAGAGAGTGAGTGTGTGTGGATGCCGCCCTTCTTCGTCTGTTCCCGGTGCCCTCTCGCTAACGCGGGAAACGGCGATCAAAAATGTGCGTGTGTGTGTGTGTGTGTGTTTGTGTGTGTGTGTGTGTGTGTGTGTGTGTGTGTGTGTGTGTGTGTGTGTAGTGATGTTTCTCCAAGTGTTTAGCAGAATCTCTCCTTCAATGTCGTAAGGATCAAAGACCAGGTTAGCTTTGCTGGTGCCTCTGTTTAACATGCTGATCTGGTTCTCTTCACTTTCCTTTGTATTCGAATAATTCCACAGGTTCTCCATATTCCTGACCTCCCCCACATGCACGACCTCCTGACTCCCCCTCATTCACGACCTCCTGACTCCCCCTCATTCCTGACCTGACTCCCCCTCATTCACGACCTCCTGACTCCCCCTCATTCCTGACCTGACTCCCCCTCATTCACGACCTCCTGACTCCCCCTCATTCCTGATTCTGAATGAACATCATGCAATAATCAAACTACACATAAAACAAGCCCTTTATTTTCCTTACTGAAGCTTCCACTCCTCCTCACCTCCCTCTCACCGTCTTACAAAATGAGACGTGCCAGAAACAAGACTTCCTTGCGAGCACCGACGAGGAGAGAGACTGGCCAAAAATGGGGCAAGGCTGGCGAGTAGCAGCACCTCCACTCGGAGGGAAAGCTCTGCAGGGGAACGGTAGGAAAGGTGCGTGCGAGTTACGTGCCGTGGTCTTGCGTCGGCTGAGAGAGAGAGAGAGAGAGAGAGAGAGAGAGAGAGAGAGAGAGAGAGAGAGAGAGAGAGAGAGAGAGAGAGAGAGAGAGAATCAAACCACACAGTTGCAGCCTTCCCCTGGCCATAACCAGCCACCCCAAGGTCGTAACTTCTACAATAACCAACATTATGAGGAGCAACTCAAGCCGCACGCCGTCAGCCAGGTCACCCAACCTCACTGGTCTCGCTAGCTCCGCGTCAGGCAACGTGTTGTGTGGTGGATGCTGTCGTGTGGTGGATGCTGTCGTGTGGTGGATGCTGTGGCTTGGTGGATGCTGTAGTGTGGTGGATGCTGTCGTGTGGTGGATGCTGTGGCTTGGTGGATGGTGTCGAGACATTTTCTCAACCCGCCAAGAAGCACGGCAGGACAGTGTTCCTCGTATCTGACCACAGTAGCACACCCGCAGGTCTGTGGGAGGGAAACGTCGTGACACCATTCATCGTCTCCTGCCCCTCCTCACCCCATCAGTGCCCCTCCTCACCCCCATCAGAGCCCCTCCTCACCCCATCAGTGCCCCTCCTCACCCCCATCAGAGCCCCTCCTCACCCCATCAGAACTACGAACGCAGAACAACAGCTGATGGCCTTCGTCGGCACTTCATTGAAACCTTGAGGATGTGAACGCAATCCTTGCTGCCGTCCTGCAACTTCCCCACCCACACAGTGGCGAGTGGCCTTCCTTACAAGCGTAATCCCTTGTCGATCCCCCTGGGGAAACATCGGCCCTGCGTGGCTGCTGGGGCGTGTTCCCCCCAGCACCAGCTCACCAGTGAGGAAGCAGTTATCTGGGACTCCCCAGCTGTATGAAGAGCTGACGGCACTTTTCTACGTTGAATATGCATGTCTTTCTCCTCTCCCCACACTGATCTATGAGTTTCATCTCTCTCTTCCACTATCACAAACAGCCTCGTAGGGACCCAGTGGTCTGTTGCTGTAGGAAAACCTTCGTCTATACCGCAGAGACAACGCGCGACCAAGGCATCAGGCCTGCTGCCCTGGCGTGGGTAACTGTAGCAGAGAAGCGAGTGAAGCATAGAAATAACCCTCAACCTGATCATGGTATAAGAGGGGGACACACACCAGCTGGACACGTCAGAAGTTTGCGCAAGGCGACTTACTGCAGAACATAAACAGGAGTTACGTTGCGGTGCGTCACTGTGCGCGTCGTACACGCCACAAGGAACATCAGGGAGACGAGACGACGTTGTTTGTTAACCACTGACTCAGGGCGGTTTAAGGTCCGTCACGGAGCCCCCCCCCCCCACAACTGTCACCTCTCGTTGAGCAGGTGTCGCTGGTCCTACGCGGTGACCTGTCAACCCCCTCCCCACCACACACACACACACACACACACATTCCCCAGCCACTTCACTGGCACAGACGACACCACGACCAAGCCTCCCAACGCTTGCGACCTTATTACATAGCATGAGGGCACGTCTGTCTCGATCAATGGGGGGGGGGGTCATTATGCCCAGACGTACTCACCTCTGTCCACCCATGAGGACAGGAGTGGAGATATATATATATATAAGTTAACTTTACAACACACACAAAAAAAAATGACTTCTCTCATGTGTCTTCGGCTCAAAGGAGGAGCTGGGGAGGAGGAGACCTGGGGTGTGGGAACCGAAGGAAGATGATGTCTGAGATGTAGGGTTAAGGGAGAGAGAGTGGGGAACGTGGGGGGGATCTGAGCCAGCAAGGCCCCAGGCAGGGATACAGAAACATGAATACGCATAATCACATGCAAATAAGACTACACACACACACACACACACACACACACACACACACATATATATATATATATATATATATATATATATATATATATATATATATATATATATATATAACCTTACCAACCAGTCAACAATACAGTCACCCCCTTTTTTAATAAATTCCACTGCAATACCATCCAAACCTGCTGCCTTGCCGGCTTTCATCTTCCGCAAAGCTTTTACTACCTCTTTGTTTACCAAATCATTTTCCCTAACCCTCTCACTTTGCACACCACCTCGACCAAAACACCCTATATCTGCCACTCTATCATCAAACACATTCAACAAACCTTCAAAATACTCACTCCATCTCCTTCTCACATCACCACTACTTGTTATCACCTCCCCATTTGCGCCCTTCACTGAAGTTCCCATTTGCTCCCTTGTCTTACGCACTTTATTTACCTCCTTCCAGAACATCTTTTTATTCTCCCTAAAATTTAATGATCCTCTCTCACCCCAACTCTCATTTGCCCTTTTTTTTTTTTTTCACCTCTTGCACCTTTCTCTTGACCTCCTGTCTCTTTCTTTTATACATCTCCCACTCAATTTCATTTTTTCCCTGCAAAAATCGTCCAAATGCCTCTCTCTTCTCTTTCACTAATACTCTTACTTCTTCATCCCACCACTCACTACCCTTTCTAATCAACCCACCTCCCACTCTTCTCATGCCACAAGCATCTTTTGCGCAATCCATCATTGATTCCCTAAATACATCCCATTCCTCCCCCACTCCCCTTACTTCCATTGTTCTCACCTTTTTCCATTCTGTACTCAGTCTCTCCTGGTACTTCCTCACACAAGTCTCCTTCCCAAGCTCACTTACTCTCACCACCCTCTTCACCCCAACATTCACTCTTCTTTTCTGAAAACCCATACAAATCTTCACCTTAGCCTTAATGTATGTATGACTCATGGTGAGGTGCCTGAGGATTGGCGGAATGCGTGCATAGTGCCATTGTACAAAGGCAAAGGGGATAAGAGTGAGTGCTCAAATTACAGAGATATAAGTTTGTTGAGTATTCCTGGTAAATTATATGGGAGGATATTGATTGAGAGGGTGAAGGCATGTACAGAGCATCAGATTGGGGAAGAGCAGTGTGGTTTCAAAAGTGGTAGAGGATGTGTGGATCAGGTGTTTGCTTTGAAGAATGTATGTGAGAAATACTTAGAAAAGCAAATGGATTTGCATGTAGCATTTATGGATCTGGAGAAGGCATATGATAGAGTTGATAGAGATGCTCTGTGGAAGGTATTAAGAATATATGGTGTGGGAGGCAAGTTGTTAGAAGCAGTGAAAAGTTTTTATCGAGGATGTAAGGCATGTGTACGTGTAGGAAGAGAGGAAAGTGATTGGTTCTCAGTGAATGTAGGTTTGCGGCAGGGGTGTGTGATGTCTCCATGGTTGTTTAATTTGTTTATGGATGGGGTTGTTAGGGAGGTGAATGCAAGAGTTTTGGAAAGAGGGGCAAGTATGAAGTCTGTTGGGGATGAGAGAGCTTGGGAAGTGAGTTAGTTGTTGTTCGCTGATGATACAGCGCTGGTGGCTGATTCATGTGAGAAACTGCAGAAGCTGGTGACTGAGTTTGGTAAAGTGTGTGAAAGAAGAAAGTTAAGAGTAAATGTGAATAAGAGCAAGGTTATTAGGTACAGTAGGGTTGAGGGTCAAGTCAATTGGGAGGTGAGTTTGAATGGAGAAAAACTGGAGGAAGTGAAGTGTTTTAGATATCTGGGAGTGGATCTGGCAGCGGATGGAACCATGGAAGCGGAAGTGGATCATAGGGTGGGGGAGGGGGCGAAAATTCTGGGAGCCTTGAAGAATGTGTGGAAGTCGAGAACATTATCTCGGAAAGCAAAAATGGGTATGTTTGAAGGAATAGTGGTTCCAACAATGTTGTATGGTTGCGAGACGTGGGCTATGGATAGAGTTGTGCGCAGGAGGATGGATGTGCTGGAAATGAGATGTTTGAGGACAATATGTGGTGTGAGGTGGTTTGATCGAGTAAGTAACGTAAGGGTAAGAGAGATGTGTGGAAATAAAAAGAGCGTGGTTGAGAGAGCAGAAGAGAGTGTTTGGAAATGGTTCGGGCACATGGAGAGAATGAGTGAGGAAAGATTGACCAAGAGAATATATGTGTCGGAGGTGGAGGGAACGAGGAGAAGAGGGAGACCAAATCGGAGGTGGAAAGATGGAGTGAAAAAGATTTTGTGTGATCGAGGCCTGAACATGCAGGAGGGTGAAAGGAGGGCAAGGAATAGAGTGAATTGGAGCGATGTGGTATACCGGGGTTGACGTGCTGTCAGTGGATTGAATCAAGGCATGTGAGGCGTCTGGGGTAAACCATGGAAAGCTGTGTAGGTATGTATACTTGCGTGTGTGGACGTATGTATATACATGTGTATGGGGGTGGGTTGGGCCATTTCTTTCGTCTGTTTCCTTGCGCTACCTCGCAAACGCGGGAGACAGCGACAAAGCAAAGAAAAAAAAAAATTATATATATATATATATATATATATATATATATATATATATATATATATATATATATTGGTGCATATTGGTGATTATTGGTGCATATGCACCTGGGCATGAGAAGAAAGATCATGAGAGGCAAGTGTTTTGGGAGCAGCTGAATGAGTGTGTTAGTGGTTTTGATGCACGAGACCGGGTTATAGTGTTGGGTGATTTGAATGCAAAGGTGAGTAATGTGGCAGTTGAGGGAATAATTGGTATACATGGGGTGTTCAGTGTTGTAAATGGAAATGGTGAAGAGCTTGTAGATTTATGTGCTGAAAAAGGACTAATGATTGGGAATACCTGGTTTAAAAAGCGAGATATACATAAGTATACTTATGTAAGTAGGAGAGATGGCCAGAGAGCGTTATTGGATTACGTGTTAATTGACAGGCGCGCGAAAGAGAGACTTTTCGATGTTAATGTGCTGAGAGGTGCAACTGGAGGGATGTCTGATCATTATCTTGTGGAGGCTAAGGTGAAGATTTGTATGGGTTTCCAGAAAAAAAGAGTGAATGTTGGGGTGAAGAGGGTGGTGAGAGTAAGTGAGCTTGGGAAGGAGACTTGTGTGAGGAAGTACCAGGAGAGACTGAGTACAGAATGGAAAAAGGTGAGAACAATGGAAGTAAGGGGAGTGGGGGAGGAATGGGATGTATTTAGGGAATCAGTGATGGATTGCGCAAAAGATGCTTGTGGCATGAGAAGAGTGGGAGGTGGGTTGATTAGAAAGGGTAGTGAGTGGTGGGATGAAGAAGTAAGAGTATTAGTGAAAGAGAAGAGAGAGGCATTTGGACGATTTTTGCAGGGAAAAAATGAAATTGAGTGGGAGACGTATAAAAGAAAGAGACAGGAGGTCAAGAGAAAGGTGCAAGAGGTGAAAAAAAGGGCAAATGAGAGTTGGGGTGAGAGAGTATCATTAAATTTTAGGGAGAATAAAAAGATCTTCTGGAAGGAGGTAAATAAAGTGCGTAAGACAAGGGAGCAAATGGGAACTTCAGTGAAGGGCGCAAATGGGGAGGTGATAACAAGCAGTGGTGATGTGAGAAGGAGATGGAGTGAGTATTTTGAAGGTTTGTTGAATGTGTTTGATGACAGAGTGGCAGATATAGGGTGTTTTGGTCGAGGTGGTGTGCAAAGTGCGAGGGTTAGGGAAAATGATTTGGTAAACAGAGAAGAGGTAGTAAAAGCTTTGCGGAAGATGAAAGCCGGCAAGGCAGCAGGTTTGGATGGTATTGCAGTGGAATTTATTAAAAAAGGGGGTGACTGTATTGTTGACTGGTTGGTAAGGTTATTTAATGTATGTATGACTCATGGTGAGGTGCCTGAGGATTGGCGGAATGCGTGCATAGTGCCATTGTACAAAGGCAAAGGGGATAAGAGTGAGTGCTCAAATTACAGAGGTATAAGTTTGTTGAGTATTCCTGGCAAATTGTATGGGAGGGTATTGATTGAGAGGGTGAAGGCATGTACAGAGCATCAGATTGGGGAAGAGCACTGTGGTTTCAGAAGTGGTAGAGGATGTGTGGATCAGGTGTTTGCTTTGAAGAATGTATGTGAGAAATACTTAGAAAAGCAAATGGATTTGTATGTAGCATTTATGGATCTGGAGAAGGCATATGATAGAGTTGATAGAGATGCTCTGTGGAAGGTATTAAGAATATATGGTGTGGGAGGCAAGTTGTTAGAAGCAGTGAAAAGTTTTTATCGAGGATGTAAGGCATGTGTACGTGTAGGAAGAGAGGAAAGTGATTGGTTCTCAGTGAATGTAGGTTTGCGGCAGGGGTGTGTGATGTCTCCATGGTTGTTTAATTTGTTTATGGATGGGGTTGTTAGGGAGGTGAATGCAAGAGTTTTGGAAAGAGGGGCAAGGATGAAGTCTGTTGGGGATGAGAGAGCTTGGGAAGTGAGTCAGTTGTTGTTCGCTGATGATACAGCGCTGGTGGCTGATTCATGTGAGAAACTGCAGAAGCTGGTGACTGAGTTTGGTAAAGTGTGTGTAAGAAGAAAGTTAAGAGTAAATGTGAATAAGAGCAAGGTTATTAGGTACAGTAGGGTTGAGGGTCAAGTCAATTGGGAGGTGAGTTTGAATGGAGAAAAACTTGAGGAAGTGAAGTGTTTTAGATATCTGGGAGTGGATCTGGCAGCGGATGGAAACATGGAAGCGGAAGTGGATCATAGGGTGGGGGAGGGGGCGAAAATTCTGGGAGCCTTGAAGAATGTGTGGAAGTCGAGAACATTATCTCGGAAAGCAAAAATGGGTATGTTTGAAGGAATAGTGGTTCCAACAATGTTGTATGGTTGCGAGGCGTGGACTATGGATAGAGTTGTGCGCAGGAGGATGGATGTGCTGGAAATGAGATGTTTGAGGACAATGTGTGGTGTGAGGTGGTTTGATCGACTAAGTAACGTAAGGGTAAGAGAGATGTGTGGAAATAAAAAGAGCGTGGTTGAGAGAGCAGAAGAGGGTGTTTTGAAGTGGTTTGGTCACATGGAGAGAATGAGTGAGGAAAGATTGACCAAGAGGATATATGTGTCGGAGGTGGAGGGAACGAGGTGGAAAGATGGAGTGAAAAAGATTTTGTGTGATCGGGGCCTGAACATGCAGGAGGGTGAAAGGAGGGCAAGGAATAGAGTGAATTGGAGCGATGTGGTATACCGGGGTTGACGTGCTGTCAGTGGATTGAATCAAGGCATGTGAAGCGTCTGGGGTAAACCATGGAAAGCTGTGTAGGTATGTATATTTGCGTGTGTGGACGTATGTATATACATGTGTATGGGGGTGGGTTGGGCCATTTCTTTCGTCTGTTTCCTTGCGCTACCTCGCAAAAGCGGGAGACAGCGACAAAGCAAAAAAAAAAAAAATATATATATATATATATATATATATACTCGCCAAGATAGGTTCTATTCTCATAATACATACGACCAGCTGAGCCGAACCATCGCCCTTGTCTATACCGCTGTGTGCCCCCTCTCGCAACCCTATAGCTGCTAACTTTTGGTCCTCACGCGCCCCCCACCTCCGCAGCCGCTGCCCCATACATCAGCTGGCCACCACCACCAGTTCCTCCCCGTCATCTGCGTCCCTCACCTGACCACACGAGGCGGGAAGAAGGGAAGCGTCGTCTCTGCTGTACTGGGCACTCGACCACCAAGGAATGTCAGACCGGCTGGTGTGGGAGAGGGTTATTAAGTCATCTGCTGGACCAACACCTCACCTCTACAGTTTGCAGCAGCTTCGAGGTGAAAGCTCATGAGCTCAAGAGCTTGTAGCTTTGTATTTATCCTCTGGGTAAGAGCTTGTAGCTTTGTATTTCTCCTCTGGGTATGAGCTTGTAGCTTTGCATTTCTCCTCTGGGTAAGAGCTTGTAGCTTTGTATTTCTCCTCTGGGTAAGAGGTTTCGGCTTGGTATTTCTCGTCTGCGCAAGAGCTTGTAGCTTTGTATTCCTCGTCTGTGTAAGAGCTTGTAGCTTTGTATTTCTCCTGTGTAAGAGCTTGTAGCTTTGTATTCCTCGTCTGTGTAAGAGCTTGTAGCTTTGTATTTCTTCCACGTGTCTTGCTTGGCCAGGGGCCGAATGGGATGTATAGCCCAGAGGTTGTCCGGGTCAGAGGCCGGGATGCAGAGAGAGAGAGAGAGAGAGAGAGAGAGAGAGAGAGAGAGAGAGAGAGGGAGAGAGACTCTCTCAAGTTCTAGCTCTGTGTTCGTCCTTTGTTTCCTGCCGGTTTATAGCTCCAGTGTTAGCGTGAGGGACTGCTGTTAGCTTAGTGCTTGCCTCTTTCTAAAGCTCTCCATTAGCTTTGGGTCACCTTTTTAGCCTTGCATTAGCTTTGGGTCACCCTTTTTAGCCTTGTATTAGCTTTGGGTCAACTTTTTTAGCCTTGTATTAGCTTTGGGTCACCTTTTTAGCCTTGTATTAGCTTTGGGTCACCTTTTTTAGCCTTGTATTAGCTTTGGGTCACCTTTTCTATATTGTTCGCAATTCATGACAGTGTATGAGTGTTAGCCTTCGTCTCTGCCTGATGCATGATGTGAGGGTGACGGTGCGCTTCGTGTTACTCTCGTGCACAGCTAACTTAGCCTTGAGTACACATGGTGTTATCGTAGTCCTAATTTTCTTAAGGTTTTGAGTTATCTTCATGCCTCACTGTAGGTTTTGCGTTATCTTCCTCCGTCATTGTAGGTTTTGCGTTATCTTCCTCCCTCACTTTAGGTTTGGAGTTATCTTCCTCCCTCATTGTAGGTTTGGCGTTATCTTCATCCTTCACTGTTGGTTTTGAGTTATCTTCCTCCCTCATTGTAGGTTTTGAGTTATCTTCCTCCTTCATTGTAGGTTTGGCGTTATCTTCATCCTTCACTGTTGGTTTTGAGTTATCTTCCTCCCTCACTGTAGGTTTTGAGTTATCTTCCTCCCTCATTGTAGGCTTTGCGTTATCTTCATCCTTCACTGTAGGTTTTGAGTTATCTTTCCTCCCTCATTGTAGGTTTTGTGTTATCTACAACCTTCACTAAAGGTTTTATCTTCTTCCCTCACTGTAGGTAGTGTGTTATCATATCTCACTGTAGGCTTGGGTTATCCTCTTTCCTCATTGTAGGTTGTGTGTTATCATCTCTCACTGTAGGCATGGGTTATCTTCTTCCCTCACTGTAGGTTGTGTTATCATCTCTCACTGTAGGCATGGGTTATCTTCTTCCCTCACTGTAGGTTGTGTGTTATCATATCTCACTAGGCATGGGTTATCTTCTTCCCTCACTGTAGGTTGGGTTATCATATCTCACTGTAGGCTTGGGTTATCTTCTTCCCTCACTGTAGGTTGTGTTATCATCTCTCACTGTAGGCATGGGTTATCTTCTTCCCTCACTGTAGGTTGTGTGTTATATATCTCACAGTAGGCTTGGGTTATCCTCTTTCCTCATTGTAGGTTGTGTGTTATCATCTCTTACTGTAGGCTTGGGTTATCTTCTTCCTTCACTGTAGGTTGTGTGTTATCATCTCTCACTGTAGGCTTGGGTTATCTTCTTATCTTCTTCCACCGCAGTGCGTTTCATCACCTACCCTCACTGCTGGCCCCACACAATCAATATAACAAACTCTGTTTCCCCAAATTCCTGGGGATACTGTATCAGTGTCGTGAATACTCTTCTGTATCAAGAAGCGCTTTCACATCTGCAAGCGTCTTATTCCTCCCTAGTATGGAGCACTGCTTACAGAGCTGGCTAAGGTGGTTCTCCACTCCCCCAACTTTATTTCCATCTCGGTCATTCTCCAATCTTCCAATTGTTGTCCACCGTGGCGTTACTTCCCTTTCCTCGTTCTCAAGATACCATCTGGGAAACTCTTTTTTAAGATGCTTGCACGTCTTTTGTCATCAAGGCATGGTTGAACCCGTGACTCACGTCTGGCCGCTGCTTCCACAGTTTGTGTGTAGAGAGCAACCACACGAGGAAAGACTGTTATGATATCTCCTCACGAACAGCGAGGGTGGCTGTGCGACTCTCTTCCTTGTTTCAATTTCCTCTCATCCTAGACCCTCTCTACTTGACAGAGCCAGGTCTACAAACACCCCGGGAGATCTGATAAAACAGGCTGGGGAATCGAGACATCTCTTCCACCAAGGAATACAACCACAAAAGTTAATCACCCAAAGAACCAGTAAGCAACAAAAACTTCCATTTACATAAACTTGGTAAGATCAAAAGTTCCAGTGATTTCTTAATCATGTTTATAATCCCCTCCAAGATATTGCTGATTCAGAAATATTCCATATCTTTAATCCCTTCCAAGATATTGCTGATGCAGAAATATTCCCTATCTTTAATCCCTCTAAGATATTAATAGCTGATCCCGAAATATTCCATATCTTTAATCCCCTCCAAGAAATTACTGATCCAGAAATATCCCATATCTTCCCCAATCTTAAGATAAATTCTTTTCTTGTGAGCTTAGATCATAAGGCTATGCACCGTTAGACAAGGAAACACTGCACGTCTATACATCAACTCTGCAGGCAACGTAAAATCCAAAACAGCACGTCGAATATTGGTACATCTCATTCCATCACCTGAGAGTCAAATACCAACCTTCCAAGTAATTTGATATAATCGAAATAATTCCTACGAAACTAAGTTGACAATAATAATAATTTCTCACTGGTTGGTTGGCAAGATGCCTGGGCTTCGCTATATTGACGGCCTGGGTCATCATATAAGGCTGTCAACATCAGGTCGGAACCACCACACGAAATTTCTGAATACCTTCTTCGGGTGTTCGCGATAATTATAAAACTACACATGTGGCATACATGTCCCATGGAAAGGGGAAATTATCAAAATAATCCCGTGTGCTGACATGAGAATTATAGCATCTACAGAAGTAAATAGGATGAGATTCAACAAAAATGTTTCTTCTCAGTACGGTAAAAGAACGATAACGAAAATTCATTTGAAAATGAAAATATGCATCCGGCTGGTAAGCGCTGAATTACATGGAGCATCTATCTATCTATTCTTCCCATCAGTCTGAATCGAACGAAATTACCTAGATATATAAAATCCCTCCGCAAGATAAAATTATGAAAAAAAAATCTAAAGTGACATGAATCTACAAGCAAATTCATAAATGCCAAGGCTAAATATATAAATAAACACCTTTCCACATCAATCTATAAATAAATTACATTTGACCAGATTAACAGATTCGGATTGCTGGCTACCTACCTGAAATGTCGTCAGAGATACAGCTGGGCTTCCTTCCCACTTACCTGTAAAATAAACACGAATTTTATTAGTATTACCAGATGAAGACTACACAGGATGTTGCTCACAAAAAAATTTATAATATCCACGTAGACTATAGTGTGTGTGTGTGTATATATATATATATATATATATATATATATATATATATATATATATATATATATACATACATACATACATTATATGAATATATATATATATATATATATATATATATATATATATATATATATATATATATATACATACATACATTATATGAATATATATATATATATATATATATATATATATATATATATATATATATATATATATATATATTATATCTTGTCGCTGTCTCCCGCGTTAGTGAGGTAGCGCAAGGAGACAGACGAAAGAATGGCCCAACCCACCCACATACACATGCATATACATACACGTACATACACATACCTGTACATTTTAACATATAATACATATTTTAATATATATATATATATATATATATATATATATATATATATATATATATATATAGGCATACATATACATATATACACATGTACATAATTCATGCTTGTTGTCTTCATTCATTCCGTCGCCACCCCACCACACATGAAATGAGCTACGTCTCTTCGTTGTGTATCAACTGACTTACAGTTCTCTCTTGTGTCTCCCCTGATGATGTGATTATTACTCAAAAGTGCACTTGGGAACTTATCGTGTTTCATTTTTCCTGTGGACTCATATGAATAAACTTGATTACGCGCAAAATTGTGATGCTTTCCTAATATATATATATATATATATATATATATATATATATATATATATATATATATATATATATATATATATATTATATTATATATAATATATATATACACACACAATATGAAAGATGTACACAATAACGTATATGTTGTATGCATGTATCTTCACTACACTATATGAACGAGGCTATAACTTGACGCAGACTGGACTTAAGCTAGGCATCACTCAACACAACTAACATAAGACCTTATCATGAACCAACTTACCCTAGTTTTACCGACGTAACCAAACTCAGCAGAACAAAACCTCTACTAAGGTAAACTAAGCAATTTACCATAGTTTCCATTGTTTAAATCAACTTATCAAATCTATCCCCCACCCTAAGCTGACCTACACCCATCTAACTCAGTGCATCCCCTAAGATGGCAAGTCCTCTTATCCACGCCATTGCTGCTAGAAATATTTATTTGCACACTACCAACAACACACAGGTTTGCACAGTCTTAACATTATATGATAGACACAAGACGTATGTATATTGCCCCACCAATCCAGTCGTGCTCTGTCGCAGTGTTGCCACCATCAGCGAACAAGGTTAGCTTCACGTCTTGAGTGTGACTAGCACTTATTTTCACAGCCACGGCTATTCACTCTCCTTTATTTCCACAACCCCTTATCCAAGAGAGACCAGGATTAAAGCGCGTGTACTACCTGAACTAGAAGATGGCTCTACATCATCTCTGTTAGAAAAGGAGGGAAAACGCGCAAGATCAAATATGTATTTAAAAAAATGTTGTATGTCTGGCAGTGTAGCGCAGCTCCCAGTAACAACAAGGCAGGTTGACAAAATGTTGTACTGTACTACCTCTCTTAACGAATAATGCACGTGCGAAGGAGAGACTTTGCCTTCACCATCATCTGTAAGTAAACAGTCATTCAATCCCACAACATGCGTCAAGTATAAACAAATGCGGTACGTAAACCACTATGCAAACCAGACAACAGAAAAGGAAACAATGGGGAATACTGTCAGGCGATCAAAATATCTGGTGTTCACCAACGGCAGTTACTGAATAAGTATTAAAGTGTGTTGTTGGGATTCAGACATGTGACTGCACCATGTTTTTTTTTTTGTTTGTTTCTACTGGCTGCTTATATGCTAACTCGCCCCCTTTCTCTATGCTAAACATCTCCGAAGTGCGACAATGTATAGTTCAGCGTCCAATATGATCTGGTCCACCGGCTTGAACAGGGTTGTTCAAGCGAGTCCTGGCAGTCGCAGGAAACACCTGCAGCGCCCGGCTCCTCCTGTATATATTGCACCATCTTGGCGTCGCGTAACTTAGCCTTGTCCGAGAAACTGCGTGCCTTCTGTACGATTTTCATCATATGTATGCTTGCTTGCACTATACCAACTTTTATAATTGCTCCAGCACCGACCTCCGGGGATGTACGAAGCTTCGTCATTTATTTCACGTAACAGTTGGCCCTCCTGGCGTGACGCAGCCAACTGGCCAGACTAAATATTGTCCTGTGTTGACCACATGCCACCTGCAACAGGCACCAGCCCGCACTCTGGCCTTCTGGGTCTGAAACCCTTGGCACATATAAGTTGAGGTCCGCAAAGGATGGTTGGTTGAATGGCTAGAAATGTATCTAACTGGACGAAGGGCTGAATAGAGATATATTGGGATGGCTGGGTGATTAGATGAATGGGGGTCGGTATGTCCGGCTGGGTGGCTCATTTCACGTGTGTGAATGAATATCTTGTAGGACGCTGATCGGAGGGAATGGCTGCATGCCGGATTGGCGTATGGCAAACTAAAAACCGCCCGTAGGGATAGTGAGGTGACTAGGCTGCTGTGGTGAGGTGACGCTTGTAGGTCAGTGACGTGACTGGTTTTTCGGCTGGCGAAATGACTGGCTGGATGTGTTCAGTGACTTCCTTGTTGACTGGTGAAGTGGCTGGCTTGTTAATTGGGTGAACAATTAAGAGAACATGGAGACAGGTTAAGGATTTATTAGCGTTGTGGGAAGCTGTATGTACCTGTTTCACCCCAGAGAAGTGCAAACACGAGTTCGTGAACATTTTGTGGTAAAACAGATGGAAAAATAAGAAAGTAATGTATGAGAGAGAGTGGTAAATGTTAAAACTATACCAGACATTTATGATACACATACAACAGCTGAATAATGAAGTCAATCACAAAATGGTTATTTATGGTTTTTCTTTCTTACTTTTTAGTTTCACGGGAAGTAACCCTGTCGGAAACAGGTTGATCAAGTACGTTCTCTGAAATACATAATCTTTTGATCAAACTTGTTGTCTGAAATATGTAACCGGCCTATACTCGGAAAGAACCTCAATGACTTATCAAAAAACTACTAATTTTCCAGTTAGGCCACTTTTTACGACTCGAGACACGAATTAGACAATACATTCATGAACATAAGATAAAAATATAAAACATATTGTGGTTAGGTGTCCAAAGAATATATGTTAAGAGTAAGCATAAACATAATAGATCCGCCACCCCATCCTGGGCAAAGGTGTGACACCATTATCCTTTATATTATTTGCAAAGCAGAATACTTCCACGATCCAGCCCGACCCAGCCTTGCATTATGTACGCATGCAGCTCCGGGTGAACCAGGCAATATTAGTTCCCGGCTTACACAATCCACAAATCATAATTCTAGTTCCTGTTTCTGAACTGCGGTGTGATACGCCTTGAATGTATGATACACTACGGGGGATGTATCTGTTCATAATCTGGGGACTACAAGACCATCAGCATGAAATTTAAGATTAATATAGGTGTTATCTACCATAAATTCGCTGTCAAGAGCTGAAGAGTTTGTCGTCTAGGTTCAATATTATCAACACAGCCAACAGGAGGAGCCACAGGATGCTGCTGCCTTGCCTTACGCCAGTGACGATATGTTTCCGCACTTGGTTGGTTGAAACTTGTTGCGGCTGGTAACAGTCTTCCGAGAAGGTGCTGATGTAAGATGGAATACCCTCAATCCTTTGTAAGACCCGTATTCCGAGAATGCGATGATGTAAGATGGAATATCCCTAAGCCCTTGCAAAAACATATCTTTGGTAACATTCTTCTGAAAAAAAAAAAAAAAAACATTTCAGATCACACATTCAACTGAAGAGTTAATCATTCACATTACATAAACATGAAACTCACATTCACACCGATGCGTTTTTTTCTTTTTACAAATATCTAATAACAAGGACATATCTGCTATCTTTGTAAAGGAAAATTGATAATGAGAAGTTTTATCACCAATCTTAGCATAATAAATGCACGTTACGAATTATAAAGTATAAAAGCTCGTCCGTGACGAGATATACCTGCTCGTCTCCCGTTCTTCTCTTTCATCAAATTTGTCATTCTTACGGTATGAATCTATGCATGAGGACAAGACAGACAAAGAAACCAAGGGGATCGGGTGGTCATACATGATGCAATCATCAGTAAACGTTGTCTAAACAAGTGGCAGGGCCACAGAGAAGTTGCCAAAGCACAATTTCTGCCTCCAGCCCGGGCCTATATAGAAAGCAGCGTACACACAAAAGTGCCAAGACGGCCTAGGTCGACTCAAATAGGCTTACGATACTAAGTCTCGTTTTCAATAATAATCAAGAGAAAACAATGGATCACCTGTATATTTGATCCTTACCAAACCCAACGTACCTGAAACTAACCCTCCCCACCCCCCCACCCCAAAAAAAGATTTTTTTTCGGACAATCCATTTTGCTATACGTAATATGACCAGCAGGTCCACTCGGTGACTTAACAACAACAGTCTGGCGCATTTTTCGCCACCCGCCTCACCACAATTACAATTTTTTTTTAAATTTCGACATAGGATGTTTTTAATACGACAAAGTCCAGGCAACACAGCTGCCAGGATTCTGTTCAATATGTAAATTGAAAATTAATCCTTAAAATGTTGGACGTCGATTCTTTTGTCCCTGGAAGTGGGTAGAACTATAAATCTAAAGCTGGTTGCCTGGCATAAGTGAAATTTGACCCAGTTGAAATTCCTATTCAGAATTCTGTCATTTCCTGTGTTTATCAATGCTACTTCTTTTGGGTCACCTTCAGAAACACCTCCCAACGCTTGCGTTAGGTTAGGTCAGGTTTGATCATGGGAGATTTGTACGTTAACGTAGCTAATCTAACTCAACCTAACAGAGAAAAAAAGATGTTTGGGTGGGGAGCGAATCTTCAGGTTCAGTAGTAACAATCAAAAGTATAATTATGATGCTAATTCTAATTCAAGAAAAGATGAAAGTAAAATGAAAATACAAACATATACGACATCAATCAGGTGGAACTAGGATACTAAAAGACACGAGGCTTTGCAATCAGGAAACCAAAGATACGAGGCTTTGCAATCTGGAAATTAAAGACACGAGGCTTTGCAATCAGGAAAACAAAGTGGATGGAGAAAAGGGTAACCAGCATTATAATTAAGAAGTAACATACTATATATGTTTGGAAGAAGAGGCAAGGGTTTGATAAATAACGCTATCGAAGTAACAGAGAGTATCAATCAATTTGATAAACTTTGAGAAATAAACATCGAAATGTTAAGTGATTCTAACATGAGCAGTTGAAACTGGTAAACTTGTACTACAGGCAACTTATCGCATTATGGATATTGTCCCTATTCTCTTGAATATAAATTTCTTAAAATCTATTAGAATTTTTTTCTTTTTTTTTTTTTGAAATACGCCTGATTATTACCTGTCATATTAAATTATCTCTGGCAACAAAGTTCATTCGACGAAAAGAAGTCTTAAGCTTAGATATTTTGCTGGCACAGCAGTAAACACAAAATTCAAACGGTAATCTAAGTAACAAAATAAGGCTATTTGACTGGTACACCATGAAGGAACCTTTAGCGGATGGGGGGAAAATGTATACTACACGATATATCAAGATATATCAACGTAATATCAGAAAACTTGAAATATAATTACGCTTAATTTTACCTAGCCCGCGACCACGAAGATTACCAGACACGTTCTTTGTTTATGCTAAACAGTAAGTCAGACACCATACTTCAAATGATTTAGCAGAAGTTGTTGCTGGTCTGTCTGATGGCTATTAGGATTGATTAAGCTGACCAACAGTGTGTGATGGTCCAAGTATGCCACTGACCCGTAACATGCACATGAAACGATTTCATCTACCTCTCCAATGATAGTGGTTATACTTTCAGAAAGCGTTCTTCATGTCATCATTCAACCATTTTCTCGGTATGAGGTAATTTTCCACCTAGCAATGACTCGTGAGGCATTCTATCCCTTTGTATGATAGCATAGCCTTGTCCTGAAATGGATGAGGTCAAAAGCTTGACTCACTGTGTACGTAAAGATTGGTCACACATGAACTCTCAGTTGACAATTTTTTATTCAGTTTCAACTAAATAAAAAAAAATTACCTTCCTTCGACACACTGGTCATACATGCTCAGCTTTCAATGTCTCCGGGATTTTCTACAGTATCCGGAGTTTAAAATAGTCCCAAATAGTAGGGTATATACACTCACGGACTCAATGAGGGCCACGGAAGACTGGTGTCCGTATCATTTGAAAGAGGAGCTGCTCAAACGTTCTTGCTTGCTTACAATGACGTCACGGGCAATTGAGAATGTGGTGTGATTTCTATCTAGGAATACCTGCGTCATCTCAACCACTTCAATTTTTTTACCATCATATACTTTACTTGGAAGTCTCACATATTTCAAGTCTAATAAGAAAAAAAAAAAAATATAGGAAGGATTTTACATAGAAAATCCTTGAAACTCGCAAACATACAAATAAGTACGAGAACATGGACGGCTTTCAGTGGGCGTTCCTGCTGCCCAGAGAGAAAACGGGTGATATAATTCAACCAATACATCGATATCCCGGTCATTTTTTTCTGTGTCAGTACGCCATAACGATAAGAAACTAAAAACAAATGATATTTAGTATTATTTATAGTCTCTATGAGTTTTATAAAGCTTTATCAAACATGACCGTTATCATAATCTGACAAACTCGCAATCTAAGTTCGCTTCTCTGCAACAGCGCGTTAAAATATTACAAGCACGTCCCCCAAGACTGTCAAAGCACCTTTAAACCCATATAATGCCTCCAGGACAAACTTGTTGCTTCGATTACAGGAGCTACTGTAAACCCAAAATAGAAAACAAACTCTGAGTAATACTCGTTTATACTCTCTCTCTCTCTCTCTCTCTCTCTCTCTCTCTCTCTCTCTCTCTCTCTCTCTCTCTGTAACAGCAATGATCCGGTCATGTGCCTCCTGATTCCTCTTCGGATGCTTGTCATCATTTCCTGTCCAGTGTTCCCACTTTTTTTTTTTTTTTTTTTTTTTTCTTCGAGCTGGCGGACGACCTTCAACTTTACGTGACTGCTGCCCGACCCTGCTCCTCCCGTGCTCCTTCTGACGATTTAACATAACTAGTTAAGCTTCGGATTTGTCATTTGTTTTCTCTAACCTTCGATATCCTTTCTAACACCCTTTGATAGGAGAGTCAATGACACTTCAGAGCGAACCGAGCTCAATAACCCTAGCGTTGAGGTCATCATGCGGGCGACACCTGCACTACGCGGGGGAGCGAGGCTATACTAGGCATGCACATGATGTGTTATCTGCTTAGCTAGGCTAGGCTTGCACATGTTTTATCTGCTTAGCTAGGCTAGGCATGCTCATGATTTATTGTCTGCTTAGCTTGGCTAAGCATGCACATGATTTATCTGCTGGCTAGGCTAGGCATGGACATGATTTGTTACCTGCTTAGCTAAGCTAGGCATGCTCATGATGTTTTATCTGCTTCACGGTGTCCAGTTTATCACACGTTCCGTCAATTAGAGTTGTTCAGGTCACCAAAAACTTTGTGCTTTCCTTTTATATAGGAAAGTACTAAATTCAATGATCTTTTTTTTTTTCTTTTTTCCTTTCCATTCGTCTAAGAATATCTACACTTGTCTTCCATCTACCCATTCAGCACGAAATTGGTCAATTTTTCTTGTGACAAAAGCCCGTTTTATTGCAGACCATAAATCATCTCGTAGACACTTAACCTCTTGAGTACGAAGGCACGACCCTTGAGTATGATGCTTCAGCCTTCTGGACACTGATCGAGCCCTTAAAGATTACGCCATCTCAGCAAAGGGTCGTACAATCATGTTCACAAGTATGTTCCACTGTTTTACGCTGGTACAATCCTGATGAGTCAGTTATGTACATACACCGCGGAACTCTACCACCCAAGCTTTATCCAATGAACGACCCAAGATTATACTGTGGCTGAGTACGGACAATTTACCCTTACAGAGAGCCTCAGTAAGAATACTGGTTAAAATAAAATAAACTAGTCTAGCTGCTGAATATTTTCCCCCCCACAAAAGAAAAAAAAAATATCAAGGAAGCAGTCATAACTATGCCAAAACGGTGGAAAAGATCCCAAGCAAGTGATCAACTGAAGACATATCCCTTTTGTACCTAACTGATAAAATGTTTGAAAAGACTTTAGACAATGGAGTATCGACACATCTAGAGCAAGGGAACAAACTGAACTGCAGACAACATGGACTTCACAAAGAGAGGCCCACTCACTGCGATAGCAACAGCCCCCAGAGACCGTATATCAAAAATTCAAAAGCAAACTCATCGGAAAGCAACTTATGTAAAGTTTGCAAGCAACCTTTGATGATGTGGAACTTATCAAACGAGTTCTGAAGATCTTAATGAATGAAATCAACTTCTATACTTTCATCAAATAAACATTAAATGCCAATTATATCACATATTAATAAACTAAAAGAAACCACATAAAAGACAAGCTTAAAGTTATATACTTGTGCATTAATCACACTGTAAACCAAGGGCAATATGTAGATAACAAACCGGTAAATGCTACATCATTAAAGAAACAGTATGACAAAAATTAAAATAAGGTTCAAGAGTGTAAAATTCCCTCCACTCATTCAAAAATAGGATGTCATATTTTTTTCACGAATCTGTGTTCGTGTGTGTGTGTAATGTTGTGGAGTTTGTGTTAGTGTACCTGCACGTGTATGATTCCACGTGCATGTCTTTCCATGCGCGTATGGGTCCACGCATGTCTGTTTCTGTACACACGTCTCTGTCCGTGTGCACAAGATCGCGTGTATGTTTTACCACGCGACCATGTATTTTGTGCATGTACGTCTACTTATTTAATATGTTTATTTCTGAATATGGGGAGGGAGATTTACTCTCATGGCACATGATTTCTTAACCGGGTTACTTTCATCATTAAACAATTTGAATACTCCAGTGGTATATGCTTTTACTGTATCTTTGTTTAGAATAAAATGATGAAGACTAAAGTATTTTATACGTGGCAAATATCTTGGTGAAATCGTTTCCCTTCCGCTGTATACTAGATGACAATATTCACAAAGACCAGGCAACAGGCTACCATCATCTTACAATATTCATCACACGAATTTTCAATATCACGTTTGCCATTGAATAAAGTCCACAGTCGTATCAAATGCATTATTATTGCAGTCTTCCCATAGGTAACAATGCAACGAAGCAGTTCTTCCCCATCCACATTGGCAAGCAAGTTATAAACAGCAGTCGAGACAATCTACAGTTACACTCATTTACTCAGGTTGATATCAAGCAATTGAGTGGGAGATGTATAAAAGAAAGAGACAGGAGGTCAAGAGAAAGGTGCAAGAGGTGAAAAAAAAAAAGGGCAAATGAGAGTTGGGGTGAGAGAGTATCATTAAATTTTAGGGAGAATAAAAAGATGTTCTGGAAGGAGGTAAATAAAGTGCGTAAGACAAGGGAGCAAATGGGAACTTCAGTGAAGGGCACAAATGGGGAGGTGATAACAAGTAGTGGTGATGGGAGAAGGAGATGGAGTGAGTATTTTGAAGGTTTGTTGAATGTGTTTGATGATAGAGTGGCAGATATAGGGTGTTTTGGTCGAGGTGGTGTGCAAAGTGAGAGGGTTAGGGAAAATGATTTGGTAAACAGAGAAGAGGTAGTAAAAGCTTTGCGGAAGATGAAAGCCGGTAAGGCAGCAGGTTTGGATGGTATTGCAGTGGAATTTATTAAAAATGGGGGTGACTGTATTGTTGACTGGTTGGTAAGGTTATCTAATGTATGTATGACTCATGGTGAGGTGCCTGAGGATTGGCGGAATGCGTGCATAGTGCCATTGTACAAAGGCAAAGGGGATAAGAGTGAGTGCTCAAATTACAGAGGTATAAGTTTGTTGAGTATTCCTGGCAAATTGTATGGGAGGGTATTGATTGAGAGGGTGAAGGCATGTACAGAGCATGAGATTGGGGAAGAGCAGTGTGGTTTCAGAAGTGGTAGAGGATGTGTGGATCAGGTGTTTGCTTTGAAGAATGTATGTGAGAAATACTTAGAAAAGCAAATGGATTTGTATGTAGCATTTATGGATCTGGAGAAGGCATATGATAGAGTTGATAGAGATGCTCTGTGGAAGGTATTAAGAATATATGGTGTGGGAGGCAAGTTGTTAGAAGCAGTGAAAAGTTTTTATCGAGGATGTAAGGCATGTGTACGTGTAGGAAGAGAGGAAAGTGATTGGTTCTCAGTGAATGTAGGTTTGCGGCAGGGGTGTGTGATGTCTCCATGGTTGTTTAATTTGTTTATGGATGGGGTTGTTAGGGAGGTGAATGCAAGAGTTTTGGAAAGAGGGGCAAGTATGAAGTCTGTTGGGGATGAGAGAGCTTGAGAAGTGAGTCAGTTGTTGTTCGCTGATGATACAGCGCTGGTGGCTGATTCATGTGAGAAACTGCAGAAGCTGGTGACTGAGTTTTGTAAAGTGTGTGAAAGAAGAAAGTTAAGAGTAAATGTGAATAAGAGCAAGGTTATTAGGTACAGTAGGGTTGAGGGTCAAGTCAATTGGGAGGTGAGTTTGAATGGAGAAAAACTGGAGGAAGTGAAGTGTTTTAGATATCTGGGAGTGGATCTGGCAGCGGATGGAACCATGGAAGCGGAAGTGGATCATAGGGTGGGGGAGGGGGCGAAAATTCTGGGAGCCTTTAAGATTGTGTGGAAGTCGAGAACATTATCTCGGAAAGCAAAAATGGGTATGTTTGAAGGAATAGTGGTTCCAACAATGTTGTATGGTTGCGAGGCGTGGGCTATGGACAGAGTTGTGCGCAGGAGGATGGATGTGCTGGAAATGAGATGTTTGAGGACAATGTGTGGTGTGAGGTGGTTTGATCGAGTAAGTAACGTAAGGGTAAGAGAGATGTGTGGAAATAAAAAGAGCGTGGTTGAGAGAGCAGAAGAGGGTGTTTTGAAATGGTTTGGGCACATGGAGAGAATGAGTGAGGAAAGATTGACCAAGAGGATATATGTGTCGGAGGTGGAGGGAACGAGGAGAAGAGGGAGACCAAATTGGAGGTGGAAAGATGGAGTGAAAAAGATTTTGTGTGATCGGGGCCTGAACATGCAGGAGGGTGAAAGGAGGGCAAGGAATAGAGCGAATTGGAGCGATGTGGTATACCGGGGTTGACGTGCTGTCAGTGGATTGAATCAAGGCATGTGAAGCGTCTGGGGTAAACCATGGAAAGCTGTGTAGGTATGTATATTTGCGTGTGTGGACGTATGTATATACATGTGTATGGGGGTTGGGTTGAGCCATTTCTTTCGTCTGTTTCATTGCGCTACCTCGCAAACGCAGGAGACAGCGACAAAGCAAAAAAAAAAAAAAAAAAATCTTTTTATTATCCATCAAATTAATATGACAAAAAAGGAATCAAACCAAACCAAGTTAAAAATAATACAAAACATCTCCTCCAATAATAATGATAATAATAATAATAATAATAATAATAATAATAATAATAATAATAATAAATCATGATAATAATAGGCTAGTGAAACTTCACCTAACATTCTTGAGAATGATCGCTACAGGCAGAGGAGTTCTAGTAATTATGAGGAATCCGTAAATTAGCTTTTCGTTAATAATGATGTTAGACACATCAACACACTACTAGTGTAAAATATGACCTTACGTCCCCATAGCCTCCCAGCTGTGATTCCGTACTCGTATTTACTACGATCACAATAGACAGGCATTCACGTTTCACCGTAACTAGGATCACAATAGACAGGCATTCACGTTTCACTATAACTTGGATCACAATAGACAAAAATTCATCTTTCACCATAACTAGGATCTCAATAGACAGGCATTCATATTTCACTATAACTGGGATCACAATAGACAGGCATTCATGTTTCACTATAACTAGGATCACAATAGACAGGCATTCCTGTTTCACCGTAACTAGGATCATAACTAGGATCACAATAGACAGGCATTCATATTTCACTATAACTTGGATCACAATAGACAGGCATTCATGTGTCACCATAACGAGCATCACAATAGACAGGCATTCATATTTCACTATAACTAGGATCACAATACACAGGAATTTATGTTTCACCATAACGAGGATCACAATACACAGGTATTCATGTTTCACCATAACTAGGATCACAATAGACAGGAATTCATGTTTCACTATAACTAGGTTCACAATAAACAGAAATTGATGTTTCACCATAACTAGGATCACAATAGACAGTAATTCATGTTTCACCATAACTAGGATCACCATAGACAGGAATTCGTTTCGCCATAACTAGGATCACAATAGACAGGAATTCATGTTTCACCATAACTAGGATCACAATAGAGAAGAATTCATGTTTCATCATAACTAGGATCACAATAGAGAGGAATTCATGTTTCAACATAACTAGGATCACAGTGGACAGGAATTCATGTTCCACCATAACTAGAATCACAATAGACAGGAATTCATGTTTCACCATAACTAGGATCATAATAGACAGGCATTCACGTTTTAACACAACTACGATCACAATAGACAGGCATTCATGTTTCACTATACCCAGGATCACAATAGACAGGCAATCATGTTTCACTATAACAAGGATCACAATAGACAAGAATTCGTTTCACCATAACTAGGATCACAAGAGACAGGAATTTAAGTTTCACCATAACTAGGATTACAATAGACAGGAATTCATGTTTCACAATAAGATCACAATAGACAAGAACTCGTTTCACCATAACTAGGATCACAATAGACAAAAATTTAAGTTTCACCATAACCAGGATCACAAGAGACAGGAATTCATATGTTTCATCATAACTAGGATCACAATAGACAGGAATCTATGCTTCACCATAACTAGGATCACAACAGACAGGAATTCGTTTCACCATAACTAGGATCACAATAGACAGGAATTCATGTTTCACCATAACTAGGATCACAATAGACAGGAGGAATTCATACGTTTCATCATAACTTGGATCACAATAGACAGGAATTCATGTTTCACCATAACTAGGAACAAAATAGACAGGAATGTATATGTTTCACCATACACCTCACCACTTAACTTATATTGCAACGTTTCCACCATAAGATTTACAATTCACGATACAAAATGCTTCCACCATCTTCAACAATTGCTGGGCGCTCCAATATTTCGAATATGCTCTTCACAACCCTCTTAATTAACGATTTACCACCAACTAATTGATTTATCACTTTACAATGCAATATTTCCACAATTCATCAGTAATTCTGATCGTTATACGTTACACTGCTTATGCTGTATTATTCAATAATCACTATAATCACAACACAGCAATATTTTCTCATCATTCAGGTCACCAAACCACAATACGCATATTGTCAACCGTCATTTTCACAAATCAGTACGTCATTCTAGAACTTCAACACACTATTTTACCTTACACTATCTACACTATTTATCTTCACTTTTTTTGTTTCTTATGTCGACAGTGTCATATATAGTCACTGTACTCACTGTTTGGTGGATGAGTAACGACAAGTGCATACCAGCCCTGGCCAGCTCGACATATCCATTGGGGCAGGTGATCACACCAACCAGGGCAACACAAGACTGGCGGATGCACTCAAATATTCTTTTTTAATTTGCCATTTCTCCTCCCGGTCCAATTCACAACCACAAATTATCGCTACAATTTCTTTTTCTTTTTTTTCGTATATAATTCTGTATCACTTGCAGCTCAGATGATTTGTGTCATTTTTTTTTTTGTCGAGATTTTCATGGAATGTAAATCACGTACTATATAAACCTCGTATCATTTCATGTTCTTTTTTTCTGATCACTTATACCAAATCTGAGTCAATTACATGATCTCATTAACAAAAACGATTGTTTTTCTATTGCAATTTCACTGGAGCGAGTCATCACAATATAGATCAAATATACGAGCTGACCTGGTCCTCGGGTATGGCCAGGGCTCAGGTTCAAAAAAAAACAAATTGAATGACCATAAGTTTCCATTGAAACGGTAGTTTGGTCTGGTTATTGTGGGCAAGAAAACATGACGCCGGAGGTTTCCACTTCTGTTGTAGTCGTGTAGAAAACTAATATACCTTATCAATATACAGCACTTATTTTCCAGTTGAGGACTATAGCTGGGTTAGGCTTCTCTTACGTATGTAAACACCAGCCAACGAGTGGACGGGACACATGTAGAGCAAGGGAACAAATCAAATTGCAGACAACATGAACTTCATAAAGAGAGGCCCATTCATTGCGATAGCAACAGCCCCCAGAGACCGTATAGCAAAAATTCAAAAGCAAAGTCATCGGAAAGGAACGTATGTAAAGTTTGCAAGCAACCTTTGATGATGTGGAACTTATCAAACGAATTCTGAAGATCTTAATGAATGAAATCAACTTCTATACTTTCATCAAATAAACATAAAAAGCCAATTATATCCTATATCAATAAACTACAAGAAAGCACATAAAAGACAAGCTTAAACTTATATACTTGTGCATTAATCGCAGTGTAAACCAAGGGCAATATGTAGATAACAAACCGGTAAATGCAACATCATTAAAGAAATAGTATGACAAAAATTAAAATAAGGTTCAAGAGTGTAAATTTCCCTCCACTCATTCAAAAATAGGATGTCATATTTTTTTCACGAAACTGTGTTCGTGTGTGTGTGTAATGTTGTGGAGTTTGTGTTAGTGTACCTGCACGTGTATGATTCCACGTGCATGTCTTTCCATGCGCGTATGGGTCCACGCATGTCTGTTTCTGTACACACGTCTCTGTCCGTGTGCACAAGATCGCGTGTATGTTTTACCACGCGACCATATATTTTGTGCATGTACGTCTACTTATTTAATATGTTTATTTCTGAATATGGGGAGGGAGATTTACTCTCATGGCACATGATTTCTTAACCGGGTTACTTTCATCATTAAACAATTTGAATACTCCAGTGGTATCTGCTTTTACTGTATCTTTGTTTAGAATAAAATGATGAAGACTAAAGTATTTTATACGTGGCAAATATCTTGGTGAAATCGTTTCCCTTCCGCTGTATACTAGATGACAATATTTACAAAGACCAGGCAACAGGCTACCATCATCTTACAACATTCATCATCACACGAATTTTCACTATCACGTTTGCTATTGAATAAAGTCCACAGTCGTATCAAATGCTTGATTATTGCAGTCTTCCCACAGGTAACAATGCAACGAAGCAGTTCTTCCCCATCCACATTGGCAAGCAAGTTATAAACAGCAGTCGAGACAATCTACAGTACGTAAGGTTAGGTTACACTCATTTACTTAGGTTGATATCATCTATATATCTTTTTATTATCCATCAAATGAATATGACAAAAAAAGAATCAAACCAAACCAAGTTAAAAAAAAATACAACACATCTCCTTCAATAATAATAATAATAATAATAATAATAATAACAATAATAATATAATAGCCTAGTCCAACGTCACCTAACATTCTTGAGAATGATCGCTACAGGCAGAGGAGTTCTAGTAATTATGAGGAAACCGTAAATTAGCTTTTCGTTAATAATGATGTTAGACTCATCAACACACTACTAGTGTAAAATATGACCTTACGTCCCCATAGCCTCCTAGCTGTGATCCCGTACTGGTAGTTACTAAGATCACAATAGACAGGCATTCATATTTCACCATAACTAGGATCACAATAGACAGGCATTCATGTTTCACTATAACTAGGATCACAATAGACAGGCATTCATGTTTCACCATAACTAGGATCACAACAAACAGGCAAATATGTTTCACTATAACTAGGATCACAATACACAGAAATTCATGTTTCATCATAACTGAGATCACAATAGACAGGAATTCATGTTTCACAATAACTAGGATCACAATAGACAGACATTCATATTTCACTATAACTAGGATCACAATAGACAGGCATTCATGTTTCACCATAACTAGGATCATAACTAGGATCACAATAGACAGGCATTCATATTTCACTATAACTAGGATCACAATACACAGGCATTCACGTTTCACCATAACTAGGATCACAATAGACAGGTATTGATGTTTCACTATAACTTGGATCACAATAGACAGGCATTCATGTTTCACTATAACTAGGATCACAATAGACAGGCATTCATGTCTCACTATAACTAGGATCACAATAGACAAGAATTCGTTTCACCGTAACTAGGATCACAAGAGACAGGAATTTTAGTTTCACCAAAACTAGGATCACAATAGACCAGAATTCATGTTTCACTATAACTAGGATCACAATAGACAAGAATTCGTTTCACCGTAACTAGGATCACAATAGACAGGAATTTAAGTTTCACCATAACCAGGATCACAATAGACAGGAATTCATACGTTTCATCATAACTAGGATCACAATAGACAGGAATTTATGCTTCACCATAACTAGGATCACAATAGACAGGATTTCGTTTCACCATAACTAGGATCACAACAGACAGGAATTCATGTTTCACTATAACTAGGATCACAATAGACAGGAATTCGTTTCACCATAACTAAGATCACAATAGACAGGCACTCATGTTTCACCATAACTAAGATCACAATAGACAGGAATTCATACGTTTCATCATAACTAGGATCACAATAGACAGGAATTCATACGTTTCATCATAACTAGGATCACAATAGACAGGAATTCATACGTTTCATCATAACTAGGATCACAATAGACAGGAATTCATAAGTTTCATCATAACTAGGATCACAATAGACAGGAATTCATACATTTCATCATAACTAGGATCACAATAGACAGGAATTCATACCTTTCATCATAACAAGGATCACACTAGACAGGAATTCATGTTTCACCATAACTAGGATCAAAATAGACAGGAATGTATATGTTTCACCATACACCTCACCACTTACCTTATATTGCAACGTTTTCACCATAAGATTTACAATTCACGATACAAAATGTTTCCACCATCTTCAACAATTGCTGGGCGCTCCAATATTTCGAATATGCTCTTCACAACCCTCTTAATTAACGATTTATCACCACATAATTGATTTATCACTTTACAATGCAATATTTCCACACTTCACCAGTAATTCTGATCGTTATACGTTACACTGCTTATGCTGTATTATTCAATAATCACTATAATTACAACACACAGCAATATTTTCATCATTCAGGTCACCAAACCACAATACGCATATTGTCCACCGTCATTTTCACAAATCAGTACGTCATTGTAGAACTTCAACACACTATTTACCTTACACTGAATACACTATTTATCTTCACTTTTTTTGTTTCTTATGTCCAGAGTGTCATATATAGTCACTGTACTCACTGTTTGGTGGATGAGTAACGACAAGTGCATACCAGCCCTGGCCAGCTCGACATATCCATTGGGGCAGGTGATCACACCAACCAGGGCAACACAAGACTGGCGGATGCACTCAAATATTCTTTTTTAATTTGCCATTTCTCCTCCCGGTCCAATTCACAACCACAAATTATCACTACAATTTTTTTCTTTTTTTTTCGTATATAATTCTGTATCACTTGCAGCTCAGATGATTTGTGTCATATTTTTTTTTTTTTGTCGAGATTTTCATGGAATGTAAATCACTTACTTACTATATAAACCTCGTATCATTTCATGTTCTTTTTTCTGATCACTTATACCAAATCTGAGTCAATTACATGATCTCATTAACAAAAACGATTGTTTTTCTATTGCAATTTCACTGGAGCGAGTCATCACAATATAGATCAAATATATCATACGAGCTGACCTGGTCCTCGGGTATGGCCAAGGCTCAGGTTTAGAAAAAAAAAAAAAAAAAATTGGCTATGACCATAAGTTTGCACCGAACCGGTAGTTTGGTCTGGTTATTGTGGGCAAGAAAACATGACGCCGGAGGTTTCCACTTCTGTTGTAGTCGTGTAGAAAACTAATATAACTTATCAATATACAGCACTTATTTTCCAGTTGAGGACTATAGCTGGGTTAGGCTTATCTTACGTATTTGTAAACACCAGCCAACGAGTGGACGGGACACATGTAGAGCAAGGGAACAAATCAAATTGAAGACAACATGACTTCACAAAGAGAGGCCCACTCACTGTGATAGCAACAGCCCCCAGAGACCGTATATCAAAAACTCAAAAGCAAACTCGTCGGAAAGCAACGTATGTAAAGTTTACAAGCAACCTTTGATGATGTGGAACTTATCAAACGAGTTCTGAAGATCTTAATGAATGAAATCAACTTCTATACTTTCATCAAATAAACATGAAAAGCCAATTATATCCTATATTAATAAACTACAAGAAAGCACATAAAAGACAAGCTTAAAGTTATATACTTGTGCATTAATCACACTGTAAACCAAGGGCAATATGTATCTAGATAAACCGATAAATGCTGCATCATTAAAGAAATAGTATGACAAAAATTGAAATAAGGTTCAAGAGTGTAAAATTCCCTCCACTCATTCAAAAATAGGATGTCATATTTTTTTCACGAATCTGTGTTCGTGTGTGTGTGTAATGTTGTGGAGTTTGTGTTAGTGTACCTGCACGTGTATGATTCCACGTGCATGTCTTTCCATGCGCGTATGGGTCCACGCATGTCTGTTTCTGTACACACGTCTCTGTCCGTGTGCACACGTTCGCGTGTATGTTTTACCACGCGACCATATATTTTGTGCATGTACGTCTACTTATTTAATATGTTTATTTCTGAATATGGGGAGGGAGATTTACTCTCATGGGACATGATTTCTTAACCGGGTTACTTTCACCATTAAACAATTTGAATACTCCAGTGGTATCTGCTTTTACTGTATCTTTGTTTACAATAAAATGATGAAGACTAAAGTATTTTATACGTGGCAAATATCTTGGTGAAATCGTTTCCCTTCCGCTGTATACTAGATGACAATATTTACAAAGACCAGGCAACAGGCTACCATCATCTTACAATATTCATCATCACACGAATTTTCACTATCACGTTTGCTATTGAATAAAGTCCACAGTCGTATCAAATGCTTGATTATTGCAGTCTTCCCACAGGTAACAATGCAACGAAGCAGTTCTTCCCCATCCACATTGGCAAGCAAGTTATAAACAGCAGTCGAGACAATCTATAGTACGTAAGGTTAGGTTACACTCATTTACTTAGGTTGATATCATGCTTGTGGCATGAGAAGAGTGGGAGGTGGGTTGATTAGAAATGGTAGTGAGTGGTGGGATGAAGAAGTAAGATTATTAGTGAAAGAGAAGAGAGAGGCATTTGGACGATTTTTGCAGGGAAAAAAATGTAATTGAGTGGAAGATGTATAAAAGAAAGAGACAGGAGGTCAAGAGAAAGGTGCAAGAGGTGAAAAAAGAGGGCAAATGAGAGTTGGGGTGAGAATCATTAAATTTTAGGGAGAATAAAAAGATGTTCTGGAAGGAGGTAAATAAAGTGCGTAAGACAAGGGAGCAAATGGGAACTTCAGTGAAGGGGGCAAATGGGGAGGTGATAACAAGTAGTGGTGATGTGAGAAGGAGATGGAGTGAGTATTTTGAAGGTATGTTGAATGTGTTTGATGATAGAGTAGCAGATATAGGGTGTTTTGGTCGAGGTGGTGTGCAAAGTGAAAGGGTTAGGGAAAATGATTTGGTAAACAGAGAAGAGGTAGTAAAAGCTTTGCGGAAGATGAAAGCCGGAAAGGCAGCAGGTTTGGATGGTATTGCAGTGGAATTTATTAAAAAATGGGGTGACTATATTATTGACTGGTTGGTAAGGTTATTTAATGTATGTATGACTCATGGTGAGGTGCCTGAGGATTGGCGGAATGCGTGCATAGTGCCATTGTACAAAGGCAAAGGGGATAAGAGTGAGTGCTCAAATTACAGAGGTATAAGTTTGTTGAGTATTCCTGGTAAATTATATGGGAGGGTATTGATTGAGAGGGTGAAGGCATGTACAGAGCATCAGATTGGGGAAGAGCAGTGTGGTTTCAGAAGTGGTAGAGGATGTGTGGATCAGGTGTTTGCTTTGAAGAATGTATGTGAGAAATACTTAGAAAAGCAAATGGATTTGTATGTAGCATTTATGGATCTGGAGAAGGCATATGATAGAGTTGATAGAGATGCTCTGTGGAAGGTATTAAGAATATATGGTGTGGGAGGCAAGTTGGTAGAAGCAGTGAAAAGTTTTTATCGAGGATGTAAGGCATGTGTACGTGTAGGAAGAGAGGAAAGTGATTGGTTCTCAGTGAATGTAGGTTTGCGGCAGGGGTGTGTGATGTCCCCATGGTTGTTTAATTTGTTTATGGATGGGGTTGTTAGGGAGGTGAATGCAAGAGTTTTGGAAAGAGGGGCAAGCATGAAGTCTGTTGTGGATGAGAGAGCTTGGGAAGTGAGTCAGTTGTTGTTCGCTGATGATACAGCGCTGGTGGCTGATTCATGTGAGAAACTGCAGAAGCTGGTGACTGAGTTTGGTAAAGTGTGTGAAAGAAGAAAGTTAAGAGTAAATGTGAATAAGAGCAAGGTTATTAGGTACAGTAGGGTTGAGGGTCAAGTCAATTGGGAGACAAGTTTGAATGGTGAAAAACTGGAGGAAGTAAAGTGTTTTAGATATCTGGGAGTGGATCTGGCAGCGGATGGAACCATGGAAGCGGAAGTGGATCATAGGGTGGGGGAGGGGTCGAAAATCCTGGGAGCCTTGAAGAATGTGTGGAAGTCGAGAACATTATCTCGGAAAGCAAAAATGGGTATGTTTGAAGGAATAGTGGTTCCAACAATGTTGTATGGTTGCGAGGCGTGGGCTATGGATAGAGTTGTGCGCAGGAGGGTGGATGTGCTGGAAATGAGATGTTTGAGGACAATGTGTGGTGTGAGGTGGTTTGATCGAATAAGTAACGTAAGGGTAAGAGAGATGTGTGGAAATAAAAAGAGCGTGGTTGAGAGAGCTGAAGAGGGTGTTTTGAAATGGTTTGGGCACATGGAGAGAATGAGAGAGGAAAGATTGACCAAGAGGATATATGTGTCGGAGGTGGAGGGAACGAGGAGAAGTGGGAGACCAAACTGGAGGTGGAAAGATGGAGTGATCAGGGCCTGAACATGCAGGAGGGTGAAAGGAGGGCAAGGAATAGAGTGAATTGGATCGATGTGGTATACCGGGGTTGACGTGCTGTCAGTGGATTGAATCAGGGCATGTGAAGCGTCTGAGGTAAACCATGGAAAGCTGTGTAGGTATGTATATTTGCGTGTGTGGACGTGTATGTATATACATGTGTATGGGGGTGGGTTGGGCCATTTCTTTCGTCTGTTTCCTTGCGCTACCTCGCAAACGCGGGAGACAGCGACAAAAAAAAAACTTTTTATTATCCATCAAATGAATGTGAGAAAAAAGGAATCAAACCAAACCGAGTTAAAAAAAAATACAAAACATCTCCTCCAACAATAATAATTATAATTATAATAATAAATCATGATAATAATAACCTAGTCCAACGTAACCTAACATTCTTGAGAATGATCGCTACAGGCAGAGGAGTTCTAGTAATTATGAGGAATCCGTAAATTAGCTTTTCGTTAATAATGGTGTTAGACTCATCAACACACTACTAGTGTAAAATATGACCTTACGTCCCCATAGCCTCCCAGCTGTGATTACGTACTCGTAGTTACTAGGATCACAATAGACAGGCATTCATGTTTCACCATAACTAGGATCACAACAGACAGGAATTTATGCTTCACCATAACTAGGATCACAACAGAGAGTCATTCATGTTTGACTATAACTAGGATCACAATAGACAGGCATTCATGTTTCACCATAACTAGGATCACAACATAGTCATTCATGTTTCACTATAACTAGGTTCACAATAGACGGGCACTCATGTTTCACCATAACTAGCATCACAATAGACAAGCACTCAGGTTTCACCATAACTAGGATCACAATAGACAGGGATTCATGTTTCACTATAACTAGGATCACAATAGACAGGAATTTATGTTTCACCATAACTAGGATCACAATAGACAAGCACTCAGGTTTCACCGTAAATATGATCACAATAGACGGATTCACGGTCCACCATAACTAGAATCACAATAGAGGCATTCATGTTTCACTATAACTAGGATCACAATTGACAAGAATTCGTTTCACCATAACGAGGATCACAATGGACAGGTATTCATGTTTCACTATAACTAGGATAACAACAGACAAGGATTCGTTTCACCATAACTAGGATCACAATAGACAGGAATTTAAGTTTCACCAAAACTAGGATCACAATAGACAGGAATTCATGTTTCACCATAACTAGGATCATACCTAAGATCACAATAGACAGGCATTCATATTTCACTATAACTAGGATCACAATACACAGGAATTTATGTTTCACCATAACTAGGATCATAAATAGGATCTCAATAGACAGGCATTCATATTTCACTATAACTAGGATCAAAATAGACAGGCATTCATGTTTCACTATAACTGGGATCACAATAGACAGGCATTCATGTTTCACTATAACTAGGATCACAATAGACAGGCATTCATATTTCACTATAACTTGGATCACAATAGACAGGCATTCATGTGTCACCATAACGAGCATCACAATAGATAGGCATTCATATTTCACTACAACTAGGATCACAATACACAGGAATTTATGTTTCACCATAACGAGGATCACAATACACAGGCATTCATGTTTCACCATAACTAGGATCACAATAGACAGGAATTCATTTTTCACTATAACTAGGTTCACAATAGACAGAAATTCGAGTTTCACCATAACTAATATCACAATAGACAGGAATTAATGTTTCACTATAACTAGGATCACAATAGACAGGAATTCGTTTCACCATAATTAGGATCACAATAGACAGGAATTCATGTTTCACCATAACTAGGATCACAATAGACAGGAATTCATGTTTCACCATAACTAGGATCACAATGAAGAAGAAATCATGTTTCATCATAACTAGGATCACAATAGAGAGGAATTCATATGTTTCATCACAACTAGGATCACAGTAGACAGGAATTCATGTTCCACCATAACTCGAATCACAATAGACAGGCACTCGTTTCACCATAACTAGGATCATAATAGACAGGCATTCACGTTTTAACACAACTACGATCACAATAGACAGGCATTCATGTTTCACTATAACTAGGATCACAATAGACAGGCATTCATGTTTCACTATAACTAGGATCACAATAGACAAGAATTCGTTTCACCATAACTAGGATCACAAGAGACTGGAATTTAAGTTTCACCATAACTAGGATCACAATAGACAGGAATTCATGTTTCACAATAAGATCACAATAGACAAGAACTCGTTTCACCATAACTAGGATCAAAATAGACAAATTTAAGTTTCACCATAACCAGAATCACAATAGAAAGGAATTCATACGTTTCATCATAACTAGGATCACAATAGACAGGAATCTATGCTTCACCATAACTAGGATCACAATAAACAGGAATTCCTTTCACCATAACTATGATCACAAAAGACAGGAGGAATTCATACGTTTCATCATAACAAGGATCACAATAGACAGGAATTCATGTGTCACTATAGCTAGGATCAAAATAGACAGGAATGTATATGTTTCACCATACACCTCACCACTTAACTTATATTGCTACGTTTTCACCATAAGATTTACAATTCACGATACAAAAAGCTTCCACCATCTTCAACAATTGCTGGGCGCTCCAATATTTCGACTATGCTCTTCACAACCCTTTTAATTAACGATTTACCACCAACTAATTGATTTATCACTTTACAATGCAATATTTCCACACTTCACCAGTAATTCTAATCGTTATACGTTACTCTGCTTCTGCTGTATTATTCAATAATCACTATAATCACAACACACAGCAATATTTTCATCATTCAGGTCACCAAACCACAATACGCATATTGTCAACCGTCATTTTCATAAATCAGTACGTCATTCTAGAACTTCAACACACTATTTTACCTTACACTGAATACACTATTTATCTTCATCACTTTTGTTTGTTTCTTATGTCGACAGTGTCATATATAGTCACTGTACTCACTGTTTGGTGGATGAGTAACGACAAGTGCATACCAGCCCTGGCCAGCTCGACATATCCATTGGGGCAGGTGATCACACCAACCAGGGCAACACAAGACTGGCGGATGCACTCAAATATTCTTTTTTAATTTGCCATTTCTCCTCCCGGTCCAATTCACAACCACAAATTATCGCTACAATTTCTTTTTTATTTTTTTTCGTATATAATTCTGTATCACTTGCAACGCAGATGATTTGTGTCAGATATTTTTTTGTCGAGATTTTCATGGAATGTAAATCACGTACTATATAAACCTCGTATCATTTCATGTTCTTTTTTTCTGATCACTTATACCAAATCTGAGTCAATTACATGATCTCATTAACAAAAACGATTGCTTTTCTATTGCAATTTCACTGGAGCGAGTCATCACAATATAGATCAAATATATCATACGAGCTGACCTGGTCCTCGGGTATGGCCAAGGCTCAGGTTTAGAAAAAAAAAAAAAAAAATTGGCTATGACCATAAGTTTGCACCGACCCGGTAGTTTGGTCTGGTTATTGTGGGCAAGAAAACATGACGCCGGAGGTTTCCACTTCTGTTGTAGTCGTGTAGAAAACTAATATAACTTATCAATATACAGCACTTATTTTCCAGTTGAGGACTATAGCTGGGTTAGGCTTCTCTTACGTATTTGTAAACACCAGCCAACGAGTGGACGGGACACATGTAGAGCAAGGGAACAAATCAAATTGAAGACAACATGAACTTCATCAAGAGAGGCCCACTCACTGCGATAGCAACAGCCCCCAGAGACCGTATAGCAAAAACTCAAAAGCAAACTCGTCGGAAAGCAACGTATGTAAAGTTTACAAGCAACCTTTGATGATGTGGAACTTATCAAACGAGTTCTGAAGATCTTAATGAATGAAATCAACTTCTATACTTTCATCAAATAAACATGAAAAGCCAATTATATCCTATATTAATAAACTACAAGAAAGCACATAAAAGACAAGCTTAAAGTTATATACTTGTGCATTAATCACACTGTAAACCAAGGGCAATATGTATCTACATAAACCGATAAATGCTACATCATTAAAGAAATAGTATGACAAAAATTTAAATAAGGTTCAAGAAAGTAAAATTCCCTCCACTCATTCAAAAATAGGATGTCATATTTTTTTCACGAATCTGTGTTCGTGTGTGTGTGTAATGTTGTGGAGTTTGTGTTAGTGTACCTGCACGTGTATGATTCCACGTGCATGTCTTTCCATGCGCGTATGGGTCCACGCATGTCTGTTTCTGTACACACGTCTCTGTCCGTGTGCACAAGATCGCGTGTATGTTTTGCCACGCGACCATGTATTTTGTGCATGTACGTCTACTTATTTAATATGTTTATTTCTGAATATGGGGAGGGAGATTTACTCTCATGGCACATGATTTCTTAACCGGATTACTTTCATCATTAAACAATTTGAATACTCCAGTGATATCTGCATTTACTGTATCCTTGTTTAGTAGAATAAAATGATGAAGACTAAAGTCTTTTGTACGTGGCAAATATCTTGGTGAAATCGTTTCCCTTCCGCTGTATACTAGATGACAATATTTACAAAGACCAGGCAACAGGCTACCATCATCTTACAATATTCATCATCACACGAATTTTCACTATCACGTTTGCTATTGAATAAAGTCCACAGTCGTATCAAATGCTTGATTATTGCAGTCTTCCCACAGGTAACAATGCAACGAAGCAGTTCTTCCCCATCCACATTGGCAAGCAAGTTATAAACAGCAGTCGAGACAATCTACAGTACGTAAGGTTAGCTTACACTCATTTATTTAGGTTGATATCATCTATATATCTTTTTATTATCCATTAAATTAATATGACAAATAAGGAATCACACCAAACCAAGTTAAAAAAATACAAAACATCTCCTCCAACAATATTATTATTATTAATAATAATAATAATAATAATAATAATAATAAATCATGATAATAACAGCCTAGTCCAACGTCACCTAACATTCTTGAGAATGATCGCTACAGGCAGAGGAGTTCTAGTAATTATGAGGAATCCGTAAATTAGCTTTTCGTTAAAAATGATGTTAGACTCATCAACACACTACTAGTGTAAAATATGACCTTACGTCCCCATAGCCTCCAAGCTGTGATCCCGTACTGGTAGTTACTAAGATCACAATAGACAAGCACTCAGGTTTCACCATAACTAGGATCACAATAGACAGGGATTCATGTTTCACTATAACTAGGATCTCAATAGACAGGAATTTATGTTTCACCATAACTAGGATCACAATAGACAAGCACTCAGGTTTCACCGTAAATATGATCACAATAGACGGATTCACGTTTCACCATAACTAGGATCACAATAGAGAGGCATTCATGTTTCACTATAACTAGGATCACAATAGGCAAGAATTAGTTTCACCATAACTAGGATCACAATGGACAGGTATTCATGTTTCACTATAACTAGGATAACAACAGACAAGGATTCGTTTCACCATAACTAGGATCACAATAGACAGGAATTTAAGTTTCACCAAAACTAGGATCACAATAGACAGGAATTCATGTTTCACCATAACTAGGATCACAATAGACAGGAATCCATACGTTTCATCATAACTAGGATCACAATAGACAGGAATACATATTTCACCATAACTAGGATCACAATAGACAGGAATTCATACGTTTCATCATAACTAGGATCACAATACACAGGAATTTACGTTTCACCATAACTAGGATCATAACTAGGATCTCAACAGACAGGCATTCATATTTCACTATAACTAGGATCAAAATAGACAGGCATTCATGTTTCACTATAACTGGGATCACAATAGACAGGCATTCATGTTTCACTATAACTAGCATCACAATAGACAGGCATTCCTGTTTCACTATAACTAGGATCATAACTAGGATCACAATAGACAGGCATTCATATTTCACTATAACTTGGATCACAATAGACGGGCATTCATGTGCCACCATAACGAGCATCACAATAGACAGGCATTCATATTTCACTATAACTAGGATCACAATACACAGGAATTTATGTTTCACCATAACGAGGATCACAATACACAGGCATTCATGTTTCACCATAACTAGGATCACAATAAACAGGAATTCATTTTTCACTATAACTAGGTTCACAATTGACAGAAGTTCGAGTTTCACCATAACTAGTATCACGATAGACAGGAATTCATGTTTCACTATAACTAGGATCACAATAGACAGGAATTCGTTTCACCATAACTAGGATCACAATAGACAGGAATTCATGTTTCACCATAACTAGGATCACAATGAAGAAGAATTCATGTTTCATCATAACTAGGATCACAATAGAGAGGAATTCATATGTTTCATCACAACTAGGATCACAGTAGACAGGAATTCATGTTCCACCATAACTCGAATCACAATAGACAGGCACTCGTTTCACCATACCTAGGATCATAATAGACAGGCATTCACGTTTTAACACAACTACGATCACAATAGACAGGCATTCATGTTTCACTATAACTAGGATCACAATAGAAAGGCATTCATGTTTCACTATAACTAGGATCACAATAGACAAGAATTCGTTTCACCATAACTAGGATCACAATAGAAAGGCATTCATGTTTCACTATAACTAGGATCACAATAGACAAGAATTCGTTTCACCATAACTAGGATCACAATAGAAAGGCATTCATGTTTCACTATAACTAGGATCACAAGAGACAGGAATTTAAGTTTCACCAAAACTAGGATCACAATAGACAGGAATTCATGTTTCACCATAACTAGGATCACAATAGACAAGAATCCATACGTTTCATCATAACTAGGATCACAATAGACAGGAATACATATTTCACCATAACTAGGATCACAATAGACAGGAATTCATATGTTTCATCATAACTAGGATCACAATACACAGGAATTTATGTTTCCCCATAACTAGGATCATAACTAGGATCTCAACAGACAGGCATTCATATTTCACTATAACTAGGATCAAAATAGACAGGCATTCATGTTTCACTATAATTGGGATCACAATAGACAGGCATTCATGTTTCACTATAACTAGCATCACAATAGACAGGCATTCCTGTTTCACTATAACTAGGATCATAACTAGGATCACAATAGACAGGCATTCATATTTCACTATAACTTGGATCACAATAGACAGGCATTCATGTGTCACCATAACGAGCATCGCAATAGACAGGCATTCATATTTCACTATAATTAGGATCACAATACACAGGAATTTATGTTTCACCATAACGAGGATCACAATACACAGGCATTCATGTTTCACCATAACTAGGATCACAATAAACAGAAATTCATTTTCACTATAACTAGGTTCACAATAGACAGAAGTTCGAGTTTCACCATAACTAGTATCACAATAGACAGGAATTCATGTTTCACTATAACTAGGATCACAATAGACAGGAATTCGTTTCACCATTACTAGGATCACAATAGACAGGAATTCATGTTTCACCATAACTAGGATCACAATGAAGAAGAATTCATGTTTCATCATAACTAGGATCACAATAGAGAGGAATTCATATGTTTCATCACAACTAGGATCACAGTAGACAGGAATTCATGTTCCACCATAACTCGAATTACAATAGACAGGCACTCGTTTCACCATACCTAGGATCATAATAGACAGGCATTCACGTTTTAACACAACTACGATCACAATAGACAGGCATTCATGTTTCACTATAACTAGGATCACAATAGAAAGGCATTCATGTTTCACTATAACTAGGATCACAATAGACAAGAATTCGTTTCACCATAACTAGGATCACAATAGAAAGGCATTCATGTTTCAATATAACTAGGATCACAAGAGACAGGAATTTAAGTTTCACCATAACTAGGATCACAATAGACAGGAATTTATGTTTCCCAATAAGATCACAATAGACAAGAACTCGTTTCACCATAACTAGGATCAAAATAGACAGAAATTTAAGTTTCACCATAACCAGAATCACAACAGAAAGGAATTCATACGTTTCATCATAACTAGGATCACAATAGACAGGAATCTATGCTTCACCATAACTAGGATCACAATAAACAGGATTTCGTTTCACCATAACTAGGATCACAATAGACAGGAATTAATGTTTCCCCATAACTAGGATCACAATAGACAGGAGGAATTCATACGTTTCATCATAACAAGGATCACAATAGACAGGAATTCATGTTTCACCATAACTAGGATCAAAATAGACAGGAATGTATATGTTTCACCATACACCTCACCACTTAACTTATATTGCTACGTTTTCACCATAAGATTTACAATTCACGATACAAAATGCTTCCACCATCTTCAACAATTGCTGGGCGCTCCAATATTTCGACTATGCTCTTCAAAACCTCTTAATTAACGATTTACCACCAACTAATTGATTTATCACTTTACAATGCAATATTTCCACACTTCACCAGTAATTCTAATCGTTATACGTTACTCTGCTTATGCTGTATTATTCAATAATCACTATAATCACAACACACAGCAATATTTTCATCATTCAGGTCACCAAACCACAATACGCATATTGTCAACCGTCATTTTCACAAATCAGTACGTCATTCTAGAACTTCAACACACTATTTACCTTACACTATATACACTATTTATCTTCATCACTTTTGTTTGTTTCTTATGTCCACAGTGTCATATATAGTCACTGTACTCACTGTTTGGTGGATGAGTAACGACAAGTGCATACCAGCCCTGGCCAGCTCGACATATCCATTGGTGCAGGTGATCACACCAACCAGGGCAACACAAGACTGGCGGATGCACTCAAATATTCTTTTTTAATTTGCCATTTCTCCTCCCGGTCCAATTCACAACCACAAATTATCACTACAATTTCTTTTTCTTTTTTTTTCGTATATAATTCTGTATCACTTGCAGCGCAGATGATTTGTGTCATTTTTTTTTTTGTCGAGATTTTCATGGAATGTAAATCACGTACTATATAAACCTCGTATCATTTCATGTTCTTTTTTTCTGATCACTTATACCAAATCTGAGTCAATTACATGATCTCATTAACAGAGACGATGGTTTTTCTATAGCAATTTCACTGGAGCGAGTTATCACAATATAGATCAAATATATCATACGAGCTGACCTGGTCCTCGGGTATGGCCAGGGCTCAGGTTCAAAAAAATAAAATGAATGACCATAAGTTTCCATTGAAACGGTAGTTTGGTCTGGTTATTCTGGGCAAGAAAACATGACGCCGGAGGTTTCCACTTCTGTTGTAGTCGTGTAGAAAACTAATATAACTTATCAATATACAGCACTTATTTTCCAGTTGAGGACTATAGCTGGGTTAGGCTTCTCTTACGTATTTGTAAACACCAGCCAACGAGTGGACGGGACACATGTAGAGCAAGGGAACAAATCAAATTGCAGACAACATGAACTTCATAAAGAGAGGCCCATTCATTGCGATAGCAACAGCCCACAGAGACCGTATAGCAAAAATTCAAAAGCAAAGTCATCGGAAAGGAACGTATGTAAAGTTTGCAAGCAACCTTTGATGATGTGGAACTTATCAAACGAGTTCTGAAGATCTTAATGAATGAAATCAACTTCTATACTTTCATCAAATAAACATAAAAAGCCAATTATATCCTATATCAATAAACTACAAGAAAGCACATAAAAGACAAGCTTAAACTTATATACTTGTGCATTAATCGCAGTGTAAACCAAGGGCAATATGTAGATAACAAACCGGTAAATGCAACATCATTAAAGAAATAGTATGACAAAAATTAAAATAAGGTTCAAGAGTGTAAATTTCCCTCCACTCATTCAAAAATAGGATGTCATATTTTTTTCACGAATCTGTGTTCGTGTGTGTGTGTAATGTTGTGGAGTTTGTGTTAGTGTACCTGCACGTGTATGATTCCACGTGCATGTCTTTCCATGCGCGTATGGGTCCACGCATGTCTGTTTCTGTACACACGTCTCTGTCCGTGTGCACACGTTCGCGTGTATGTTTTGCCACGCGACCATATATTTTGTGCATGTACGTCTACTTATTTAATATGTTTATTTCTGAATATGGGGAGGGAGATTTACTCTCATGGCACATGATTTCTTAACCGGGTTACTTTCATCATTAAACAATTTGAATACTCCAGTGGTATCTGCTTTTACTGTATCTTTGTTTAGAATAAAATGATGAAGACTAAAGTATTTTATACGTGGCAAATATCTTGGTGAAATTGTTTCCCTTCCGCTGTATACTAGATGACAATATTTACAAAAACCAGGCAACAGGCTACCATTATCTTACAACATTCATCATCACACGAATTTTCACTATCACGTTTGCTATTGAATAAAGTCCACAGTCGTATTAAATGCTTGATTATTGCAGTCTTCCCACAGGTAACAATGCAACGAAGCAGTTCTTCCCCATCCACATTGGCAAGCAAGTTATAAACAGCAGTCGAGACAATCTATAGTACGTAAGTTCAGGTTACACTCATTTACTTAGGTTGATATCATGCTTGTGGCTTGTGGCATGAGAAGAGTGGGAGGTGGGTTGATTAGAAATGGTAGTGAGTGGTGGGATGAAGAAGTAAGATTATTAGTGAAAGAGAAGAGAGAGGCATTTGGACGATTTTTGCAGGGAAAAAAATGTAATTGAGTGGGAGATGTATAAAAGAAAGAGACAGGAGGTCAAGAGAAAGGTGCAAGAGGTGAAAAAGAGGGCAAATGAGAGTTGGGGTGAGAATCATTAAATTTTAGGGAGAATAAAAAGATGTTCTGGAAGGAGGTAAATAAAGTGCGTAAGACAAGGGAGCAAATGGGAACTTCAGTGAAGGGGGCAAATGGGGAGGTGATAACAAGTAGTGGTGATGTGAGAAGGAGAGAGTATTTGAAGGTATGTTGAATGTGTTTGATGATAGAGTGGCAGATATAGGGTGTTTTGGTCGAGGTGGTGTGCAAAGTGAAAGGGTTAGGGAAAATGATTTGGTAAACAGAGAAGAGGTAGTAAAAGCTTTGCGGAAGATGAAAGCCGGAAAGGCAGCAGGTTTGGATGGTATTGCAGTGGAATTTATTAAAAAAGGGGGTGACTATATTATTGACTGGTTGGTAAGGTTATTTAATGTATGTATGACTCATGGTGAGGTGCCTGAGGATTGGCGGAATGCGTGCATAGTGCCATTGTACAAAGGCAAAGGGGATAAGAGTGAGTGCTCAAATTACAGAGGTATAAGTTTGTTGAGTATTCCTGGTAAATTATATGGGAGGGTATTGATTGAGAGGGTGAAGGCATGTACAGAGCATCAGATTGGGGAAGAGCAGTGTGGTTTCAGAAGTGGTAGAGGATGTGTGGATCAGGTGTTTGCTTTGAAGAATGTGAGAAATACTTAGAAAAGCAAATGGATTTGTATGTAGCATTTATGGATCTGGAGAAGGCATATGATAGAGTTGATAGAGATGCTCTGTGGAAGGTATTAAGAATATATGGTGTGGGAGGCAAGTTGTCAGAAGCAGTGAAAAGTTTTTATCGAGGATGTAAGGCATGTGTACGTGTAGGAAGAGAGGAAAGTGATTGGTTCTCAGTGAATGTAGGTTTGCGGCAGGGGTGTGTGATGTCCCCATTGTTGTTTAATTTGTTTATGGATGGGGTTGTTAGGGAGGTGAATGCAAGAGTTTTGGAAAGAGGGGCAAGTATGAAGTCTGTTGGGGATGAGAGAGCTTGGGAAGTGAGTCAGTTGTTGTTCGCTGATGATACAGCGCTGGTGGCTGATTCATGTGAGAAACTGCAGAAGCTGGTGACTGAGTTTGGTAAAGTGTGTGAAAGAAGAAAGTTAAGAGTAAATGTGAATAAGAGCAAGGTTATTAGTTACAGTAGGGTTGAGGGTCAAGTCAATTGGGAGGCAAGTTTGAATGGAGAAAAACTGGAGGAAGTAAAGTGTTTTAGATATCTGGGAGTGGATCTGGCAGCGGATGGAACCATGGAAGCGGAAGTGGATCATAGGGTGGGGGAGGGGGCGAAAATCCTGGGAGCCTTGAAGAATGTGTGGAAGTCGAGAACATTATCTCGGAAAGCAAAAATGGGTATGTTTGAAGGAATAGTGGTTCCAACAATGTTGTATGGTTGCGAGGCGTGGGCTATGGATAGAGTTGTGCGCAGGAGGGTGGATGTGCTGGAAATGAGATGTTTGAGGACAATGTGTGGTGTGAGGTGGTTTGATCGAGTAAGTAACGTAAGGGTAAGAGAGATGTGTGGAAATTAAAAGAGCGTGGTTGAGAGAGCAGAAGAGGGTGTTTTGAAATGGTTTGGGCACATGGAGAGAATGAGAGAGGAAAGATTGACCAAGAGGATATATGTGTCGGAGGTGGAGGGAACGAGGAGAAGTGGGAGACCAAACTGGAGGTGGAAAGATGGAGTGAAAAAGATTTTATGTGATCAGGGCCTGAACATGCAGGAGGGTGAAAGGAGGGCAAGGAATAGAGTGAATTGGATCGATGTGGTATACCGGGGTTGACATGCTGTCAGTGGATTGAATCAGGGCATGTGAAGCGTCTGGGGTAAACCATGGAAAGCTGTGTAGGTATGTATATTTGCGTGTGTGGACGTGTATGTATATACATGTGTATGGGGGTGGGTTGGGCCATTTCTTTCGTCTGTTTCCTTGCGCTACCTCGCAAACGCGGGAGACAGCGACCAAAAAAAAACTTTTTATTATCCATCAAATGAATGTGAGAAAAAAGGAATCAAACCAAACCGAGTAAAAAAAAAAAAATACAAAACATCTCCTCTAATAATAATAATTATAATAATAATAATAAATCATGATAATAATAACCTAGTCCAACGTCACCTAACATTCTTGAGAATGATCGCTACAGGCAGAGGAGTTCTAGTAATTATGAGGAATCCGTAAATTAGCTTTTCGTTAATAATGATGTTAGACTCATCAACACACTACTAGTGTAAAATATGACCTTACGTCCCCATAGCCTCCTAGCTGTGATCCCGTACTGGTAGTTACTAAGATCACAATAGACAGGCATTCATATTTCACCATAACTAGGATCACAATAGACAGGAATTTATGCTTCACCATAACTGGGATCACAATAGACAGGCATTCATGTTTGACTATAACTAGGATCACAATAGACAGGCATTCATGTTTCACCATAACTAGGATCACAACAGATAGTCATTCATGTTTCACTATAACTAAGTTCACAATAGACGGGCACTCATGTTTCACCATAACTAGCATCACAATAGACAAGCACTCAGGTTTCACCATAACTAGGATCACAATAGACAGGGATTCATGTTTCACTATAACTAGGATCACAATAGACAGGAATTTATGTTTCACCATAACTAGGATCACAATAGATAAGCACTCAGGTTTCACCGTAAATATGATCACAATAGACGGATTCACGTTTCACCATAACTAGGATCACAACAGAGAGGCATTCATGTTTCACTATAACTAGGATCACAATAGGCAAGAATTCGTTTCACCATAACTAGGATCACAATAGACAGGAATTTAAGTTTCACCAAAACTAGGATCACAATAGACAGGAATTCATGTTTCACCATAACTAGGATCACAATAGACAGGAATCCATACGTTTCATCATAACTAGGATCACAATAGACAGGAATACATATTTCACCATAACTAGGATCACAATAGACAGGAAATCATACGTTTCATCATAACTAGGATCACAATACACAGGAATTTATGTTTCACCATAACTAGGATCATAACTAGGATCTCAACAGACAGGCATTCATATTTCACTATAACTAGGATCAAAATAGACAGGCATTCATGTTTCACTATAACTGGGATCACAATAGACAGGCATTCATGTTTCACTATAACTAGCATCACAATAGACAGGCATTCCTGTTTCACTATAACTAGGATCATAACTAGGATCACAATAGACAGGCATTCATATTTCACTATAACTTGGATCACAATAGACAGGCATTCATGTGTCACCATAACGAGCATCACAATAGACAGGCATTCATATTTCACTATAACTAGGATCACAATACACAGGAATTTATGTTTCACCATAATGAGGATCACAATACACAGGCATTCATGTTTCACCATAACTAGGATCACAATAAACAGGAATTCATTTTTCACTATAACTAGGTTCACAATAGACAGAAGTTCGAGTTTCACCATAACTAGTATCACAATAGACAGGAATTCATGTTTCACTATAACTAGGATCACAATATACAGGAATTCGTTTCACCATAACTAGGATCACAATAGACAGGAATTCATGTTTCACCATAACTAGGATCACAATGAAGAATTCATGTTTCATCATAACTAGGATCACAATAGAGAGGAATTCATATGTTTCATCACAACTAGGATCACAGTAGACAGGAATTCATGTTCCACCATAACTCGAATCACAATAGACAGGCACTCGTTTCACCATACCTAGGATCATAATAGACAGGCATTCACGTTTTAACACAACTACGATCACAATAGACAGGCATTCATGTTTCACTATAACTAGGATCACAATAGAAAGGCATTCATGTTTCACTATAACTAGGATCACAATAGACAAGAATTCGTTTCACCATAACTAGGATCACAATAGAAAGGCATTCATGTTTCACTATAACTAGGATCACAATAGACAAGAATTCGTTTCACCATAACTAGGATCACAATAGAAAGGCATTCATGTTTCACTATAACTAGGATCACAAGAGACAGGAATTTAAGTTTCACCAAAGCTAGGATCACAATAGACAGGAATTCATGTTTAACCATAACTAGGATCACAATAGACAAGAATCCAAACGTTTCATCATAACTAGGATCACAATAGACAGGAATACATATTTCACCATAACTAGGATCACAATAGACAGGAATTCATACGTTTCATCATAACTAGGATCACAATACACAGGAATTTATGTTTCACCATAACTTGGATCTCAACAGACAGGCATTCATATTTCACTATAACTAGGATCAAAATAGACAGGCATTCATGTTTCACTATAACTGGGATCACAATAGACAGGCATTCATGTTTCACTATAACTAGCACCACAATAGACAGGCATTCCTGTTTCACTATAACTAGGATCACAATAGACAGGCATTCATATTTCACTATAACTTGGATCCCAATAGACAGGCATTCATGTGTCACCATAACGAGCATCACAATAGACAGGCATTCATATTTCACTATAACTAGGATCACAATACACAGGAATTTATGTTTCACCATAACGAGGATCACAATACACAGGCATTCATGTTTCACCATAACTAGGATCACAATAAACAGGAATTCATTTTTCACTATAACTAGGTTCACAATAGACAGAAGTTCGAGTTTCACCATAACTAGTATCACAATAGACAGGAATTCATGTTTCACTATAACTAGGATCACAATAGACAGGAATTCGTTTCACCATAACTAGGATCACAATAGAAAGGCATTCATGTTTCACTATAACTAGGATCACAAGAGACAGGAATTTAAGTTTCACCATAACTAGGATCATAATAGACAGGAATTTATGTTTCCCAATAAGATCACAATAGACAAGAACTCGTTTCACCATAACTACGATCAAAATAGACAGAAATTTAAGTTTCACCATAACCAGAATCACAACAGAAAGGAATTCATACGTTTCATCATAACTAGGATCACAATAGACAGGAATCTATGCTTCACCATAACTAGGATCACAATAAACAGGAATTCGTTTCACCATAACTAGGATCACAATAGACAGGAATTAATGTTTCACCATAACTAGGATCACAATAGACAGGAGGAATTCATACGTTTCATCATAACAATGGTCACAATAGACAGGAATTCATGTTTCACCATAACTAGGATCAAAATAGACAGGAATGTATATGTTTCACCATACACCTCACCACTTAACTTATATTGCTACGTTTTCACCATAAGATTTACAATTCACGATACAAAATGCTTCCACCATCTTCAACAATTGCTGGGCGCTCCAATATTTCGACTATGCTCTTCACAACCCTCTTAATTAACGATTTACCACCAACTAATTGATTTATCACTTTACAGTGCAATATTTCCACACTTCACCAGTAATTCTAATCGTCATACGTTACACTGCTTATGCTGTATTATTCAATAATCACTATAATCACAACACACAGCAATATTTTCTCATCATTCAGGTCACCAAACCACAATACGCATATTGTCAACCGTCATTTTCACAAATCAGTACGTCATTCTAGAACTTCAACACACTATTCACCTTACACTGAATACACTATTTATCTTCACTTTTTTTGTTTCTTATGTCGACAGTGTCATATATAGTCACTGTACTCACTGTTTGGTGGATGAGTAACGACAAGTGCATACCAGCCCTGGCCAGCTCGACATATCCATTGGGGCCGGTGATCACACCAACCAGGGCAACACAAGACTGGCGGATGCACTCAAATATTCTTTTTTAATTTGCCATTTCTCCTCCCGGTCCAATTCACAACCACAAATTATCGCTACAATTTCTTTTTTATTTTTTTTTCGTATATAATTCTGTATCACTTGCAGCTCAGATTTGTGTCATTTTTTTTTTGTCGAGATTTTCATGGAATGTAAATCACGTACTATATAAACCTCGTATCATTTCATGTTCTTTTTTTCTGATCACTTATACCAAATCTGAGTCAATTACATGATCTCATTAACAAAAACGATTGTTTTTCTATAGCAATTTCACTGGAGCGAGTCATCACAATATAGATCAAATATATCATACGAGCTGACCTGGTCCTCGGGTATGGCCAGGGCTCAGGTTTAAAAAAAAAAAAAAAAAAATGGCTATGACCATAAGTTTCCACCGAACCGGTAGTTTGGTCTGGTTATTGTGGGCAAGAAAACATGACGCCGGAGGTTTCCACTTCTGTTGTAGTCGTGTAGAAAACTAATATAACTTATCAATATACATCACTTATTTTCCAGTTGAGGACTAGAGCTGGGTTAGGCTTCTCTTACGTATGTAAACACCAGCCAACGAGTGGACGGGACACATGTAGAGCAAGGGAACAAATCAAATTGCAGACAACATGACTTCACAAAGAGAGGCCCACTCACTGTGATAGCAACAGCCCCCAGAGACCGTATATCAAAAGCAAACTCGTCGGAAAGCAACGTATGTAAAGTTTACAAGCAACCTTTGATGATGTGGAACTTATTAAACGAGCTCTGAAGATCTTAATGAATGAAATCAACTTCTATACTTTCATCAAATAAATATGAAAAGCCAATTATATCCTATATTAATAAACTACAAGAAAGTATATATGACAAGCTTAAACTTATATACTTGTGCATTAATTGCACTGTAAACCAAGGGCAATATGTATCTAGATAAACCGATAAATGCTACATCATTAAAGAAATAGTATGACAAAAATTGAAATAAGGTTCAAGAGTGTAAAATTCCCTCCACTCATTCAAAAATAGGATGTCATATTTTTTTCACGAATCTGTGTTCGTGTGTGTGTGTAATGTTGTGGAGTTTGTGTTAGTGTACCTGCACGTGTATGATTCCACGTGCATGTCTGGAATTTCCATGCGCGTATGGGTCCACGCATGTCTGTTTCTGTACACACGTCTCTGTCCGTGTGCACAAGATCGCGTGTATGTTTTACCACGCGACCATGTATTTTGTGCATGTACGTCTACTTATTTAATATGTTTATTTCTGAATATGGGAAGGGAGATTTACTCTCATGGCACATGATTTCTTAACCGGGTTACTTTCATCATTAAACAATTTGAATACTCCAGTGGTATCTGCTTTTACTGTATCTTTGTTTAGAATAAAATGATGAAGACTAAAGTATTTTATACGTGGCAAATATCTTGGTGAAATCGTTTCCCTTCCGCTGTATACTAGATGACAATATTTACAAAGACCAGGCAACAGGCTACCATCATCTTACAACATTCATCATCACATGAATTTTCACTATCACGTTTGCCATTGAATAAAGTCCACAGTCGTATCAAATGCTTGATTATTGCAGTCTTCCCATAGGTAACAATGCAACGAAGCAGTTCTTCCCCATCCACATTGGCAAGCAAGTTATAAACAGCAGTCGAGACAATCTATAGTACGTAAGGTTAGGTTACACTCATTTACTTAGGTTGATATCATGCTTGTGGCTTGTGGCATGAGAAGAGTGGGAGGTGGGTTGATTAGAAATGGTAGTGAGTGGTGGGATGAAGAAGTAAGATTTTAGTGAAAGAGAAGAGAGAGGCATTTGGACGATTTTTGCAGGGAAAAAAATGTAATTGAGTGGGAGATGTATAAAAGAAAGAGACAGGAGGTCAAGAGAAAGGTGCAAGAGGTGAAAAAGAGGGCAAATGAGAGTTGGGGTGAGAATCATTAAATTTTAGGGAGAATAAAAAGATGTTCTGGAAGGAGGTAAATAAAGTGCGTAAGACAAGGGAGCAAATGGGAACTTCAGTGAAGGGGGCAAATGGGGAGGTGATAACAAGTAGTGGTGATGTGAGAAGGAGATGGAGTGAGTATTTTGAAGGTATGTTGAATGTGTTTGATGATAGAGTAGCAGATATAGGGTGTTTTGGTCGAGGTGGTGTGCAAAGTGAAAGGGTTAGGGAAAATGATTTGGTAAACAGAGAAGAGGTAGTAAAAGCTTTGCGGAAGATGAAAGCCGGAAAGGCAGCAGGTTTGGATGGTATTGCAGTGGAATTTATTAAAAAAGGGGGTGACTATATTATTGACTGGTTGGTAAGGTTATTTAATGTATGTATGACTCATGGTGAGGTGCCTGAGGATTGGCGGAATGCGTGCATAGTGCCATTGTACAAAGGCAAAGGGGATAAGAGTGAGTGCTCAAATTACAGAGGTATAAGTTTGTTGAGTATTCCTGGTAAATTATATGGGAGGGTATTGATTGAGAGGGTGAAGGCATGTACAGAGCATCAGATTGGGGAAGAGCAGTGTGGTTTCAGAAGTGGTAGAGGATGTGTGGATCAGGTGTTTGCTTTGAAGAATGTATGTGAGAAATACTTAGAAAAGCAAATGGATTTGTATGTAGCATTTATGGATCTGGAGAAGGCATATGATAGAGTTGATAGAGATGCTCTGTGGAAGGTATTAAGAATATATGGTGTGGGAGGCAAGTTGTTAGAAGCAGTGAAAGGTTTTTATCGAGGATGTAAAGCATGTGTACGTGTAGGAAGAGAGGAAAGTGATTGGTTCTCAGTGAATGTAGGTTTGTGGCAGGGGTGTGTGATGTCCCCATGGTTGTTTAATTTGTTTATGGATGGGGTTGTTAGGGAGGTGAATGCAAGAGTTTTGGAAAGAGGGGCAAGCATGAAGTGTGTTGTGGATGAGAGAGCTTGGGAAGTGAGTCAGTTGTTGTTCGCTGATGATACAGCGCTGGTGGCTGATTCATGTGAGAAACTGCAGAAGCTGGTGACTGAGTTTGGTAAAGTGTGTGAAAGAAGAAAGTTAAGAGTAAATGTGAATAAGAGCAAGGTTATTAGGTACAGTAGGGTTGAGGGTCAAGTCAATTGGGAGGCAAGTTTGAATGGAGAAAAACTGGAGGAAGTAAAGTGTTTTAGATATCTGGGAGTGGATCTGGCAGCGGATGGAACCATGGAAGCGGAAGTGGATCATAGGGTGGGGGAGGGGTCGAAAATCCTGGGAGCCTTGAAGAATGTGTGGAAGTCGAGAACATTATCTCGGAAAGCAAAAATGGGTATGTTTGAAGGAATAGTGGTTCCAACAATGTTGTATGGTTGCGAGGCGTGGGCTATGGATAGAGTTGTGCGCAGGAGGGTGGATGTGCTGGAAATGAGATGTTTGAGGACAATGTGTGGTGTGAGGTGGTTTGATCGAGTAAGTAACGTAAGGGTAAGAGAGATGTGTGGAAATAAAAAGAGCGTGGTTGAGAGAGCAGAAGAGGGTGTTTTGAAATGGTTTGGGCACATGGAGAGAATGAGAGAGGAAAGATTGACCAAGAGGATATATGTGTCGGAGGTGGAGGGAACGAGGAGAAGTGGGAGACCAAACTGGAGGTGGAAAGATGGAGTGAAAAAGATTTTATGTGATCAGGGCCTGAACATGCAGGAGGGTGAAAGGAGGGCAAGGAATAGAGTGAATTGGATCGATGTGGTATACCGGGGTTGACGTGCTGTCAGTGGATTGAATCAGGGCATGTGAAGCGTCTGGGGTAAACCATGGAAAGCTGTGTAGGTATGTATATTTGCGTGTGGACGTGTATGTATATACATGTGTATGGGGGTGGGTTGGGCCATTTCTTTCGTCTGTTTCCTTGCGCTACCTCGCAAACGCGGGAGACAGCGACAAAAAAAAAACTTTTTATTATCCATCAAATGAATGTGAGAAAAAAGGAATCAAACCAAACCGAGTTAAAAAAAAAATACAAAACATCTCCTCTAATAATAATAATTATAATAATAACAATAAATCATGATAATAATAACCTAGTCCAACGTCACCTAACATTCTTGAGAATGATCGCTACAGGCAGAGGAGTTCTAGTAATTATGAGTAATCCGTAAATTAGCTTTTCGTTAATAATGATGTTAGACTCATCAACACACTACTAGTGTAAAATATGACCTTACGTCCCCATAGCCTCCTAGCTGTGATTCCGTACTCGTAGTTACTAGGATGACAATAGACAAGCATTCACGTTTCACTATAACTAGGATCACAACAGACAGGAATTTATGCTTCACCATAACTGGGATCACAACAGAGAGTCATTCATGTTTGACTATAACTAGGATCACAATAGACAGGCATTCATGTTTCACCATAACTAGGATCACAACAGATAGTCATTCATGTTTCACTATAACTAGGATCACAATAGACGGGCACTCATGTTTCACCATAACTAGCATCACAATAGACAAGCACTCAGGTTTCACCATAACTAGGATCACAATAGACAGGGATTCATGTTTCACTATAACTAGGATCACAATAGACAGGAATTTATGTTTCACCATAGCTAGGATCACAATAGACAAGCACTCAGGTTTCACCGTAAATATGATCACAATAGACGGATTCACGTTTCACCATAACTAGGATCACAATAGAGAGGCATTCATGTTTCACTATAACTAGGATCACAATAGGCAAGAATTCGTTTCACCATAACTAGGATCACAATGGACAGGTATTCATGTTTCACTATAACTAGGATAACAACAGACAAGGATTCGTTTCACCATAACTAGGATCACAATAGACAGGAATTTAAGTTTCACCAAAACTAGGATCACAATAGACAGGAATTCATGTTTCACCATAACTAGGATCACAATAGACAGGAATCCATACGTTTCATCATAACTAGGATCACAATAGACAGGAATACATATTTCACCATAACTAGGATCACAATAGACAGGAATTCATACGTTTCATCATAACTAGGATCACAATACACAGGAATTTATGTTTCACCATAACTAGGATCATAACTAGGATCTCAACAGACAGGCATTCATATTTCACTATAACTAGGATCAAAATAGACAGGCATTCATGTTTCACTATAACTGGGATCACAATAGACAGGCATTCATGTTTCACTATAACTAGCATCACAATAGACAGGCATTCCTATTTCACTATAACTAGGATCACAATAGACAGGCATTCATATTTCACTATAACTTGGATCACAATAGACAGGCATTCATGTGCCACCATAACGAGCATCACAATAGACAGGCATTCATATTTCACTATAACTAGGATCACAATACACAGGAATTTATGTTTCACCATAACGAGGATCACAATACACAGGCATTCATGTTTCACCATAACTAGGATCACAATAAACAGGAATTCATTTTTCACTATAACTAGGTTCACAATAGACAGAAGTTCGAGTTTCACCATAACTAGTATCACGATAGACAGGAATTCATGTTTCACTATAACTAGGATCACAATAGACAGGAATTCGTTTCACCATAACTAGGATCACAATAGACAGGAATTCATGTTTCACCATAACTAGGATCACAATGAAGAAGAATTCATGTTTCATCATAACTAGGATCACAATAGAGAGGAATTCATATGTTTCATCACAACTAGGATCACAGTAGACAGGAATTCATGTTCCACCATAACTCGAATCACAATAGACAGGCACTCGTTTCACCATACCTAGGATCATAATAGACAGGCATTCACGTTTTAACACAACTACGATCACAATAGACAGGCATTCATGTTTCACTATAACTAGGATCACAATAGAAAGGCATTCATGTTTCACTATAACTAGGATCACAATAGACAAGAATTCGTTTCACCATAACTAGGATCACAATAGAAAGGCATTCATGTTTCACTATAACTAGGATCACAATAGACAAGAATTCGTTTCACCATAACTAGGATCACAATAGAAAGGCATTCATGTTTCACTATAACTAGGATCACAAGAGACAGGAATTTAAGTTTCACCAAAACTAGGATCACAATAGACAGGAATTCATGTTTCACCATAACTAGGATCACAATAGACAAGAATCCATACGTTTCATCATAACTAGGATCACAATAGACAGGAATACATATTTCACCATAACTAGGATCACAATAGACAGGAATTCATATGTTTCATCATAACTAGGATCACAATACACAGGAATTTATGTTTCACCATAACTAGGATCATAACTAGGATCTCAACAGACAGGCATTCATATTTCACTATAACTAGGATCAAAATAGACAGGCATTCATGTTTCACTATAACTGGGATCACAATAGACAGGCATTCATGTTTCACTATAACTAGCATCACAATAGACAGGCATTCCTGTTTCACTATAACTAGGATCATAACTAGGATCACAATAGACAGGCATTCATATTTCACTATAACTTGGATCACAATAGACAGGCATTCATGTGTCACCATAACGAGCATCACAATAGACAGGCATTCATATTTCACTATAACTAGGATCACAATACACAGGAATTTATGTTTCACCATAACGAGGATCACAATACACAGGCATTCATGTTTCACCATAACTAGGATCACAATAAACAGGAATTCATTTTTCACTATAACTAGGTTCACAATAGACAGAAGTTCGAGTTTCACCATAACTAGTATCACAATAGACAGGAATTCATGTTTCACTATAACTAGGATCACAATAGACAGGAATTCGTTTCACCATAACTAGGATCACAATAGACAGGAATTCATGTTTCACCATAACTAGGATCACAATGAAGAAGAATTCATGTTTCATCATAACTAGGATCACAATAGAGAGGAATTCATATGTTTCATCACAACTAGGATCACAGTAGACAGGAATTCATGTTCCACCATAACTCGAATCACAATAGACAGGCACTCGTTTCACCATACCTAGGATCATAATAGACAGGCATTCACGTTTTAACACAACTACGATCACAATAGACAGGCATTCATGTTTCACTATAACTAGGATCACAATAGAAAGGCATTCATGCTTCACTATAACTAGGATCACAATAGACAAGAATTCGTTTCACCATAACTAGGATCACAATAGAAAGGCATTCATGTTTCACTATAACTAGGATCACAAGAGACAGGAATTTAAGTTTCACCATAACTAGGATCACAATAGACAGGAATTTATGTTTCCCAATAAGATCACAATAGACAAGAACTCGTTTCACCATAACTAGGATCAAAATAGACAGAAATTTAAGTTTCACCATAACCAGAATCACAACAGAAAGGAATTCATACGTTTCATCATAACTAGGATCACAATAGACAGGAATCTATGCTTCACCATAACTAGGATCACAATAAACAGGATTTCGTTTCACCATAACTAGGATCACAATAGACAGGAATTAATGTTTCCCCATAACTAGGATCACAATAGACAGGAGGAATTCATACGTTTCATCATAACAAGGATCACAATAGACAGGAATTCATGTTTCACCATAACTAGGATCAAAATAGACAGGAATGTATATGTTTCACCATACACCTCAACACTTAACTTATATTGCTACGTTTTCACCATAAGATTTACAATTCACGATACAAAATGCTTCCACCATCTTCAACAATTGCTGGGCGCTCCAATATTTCGACTATGCTCTTCAAAACCTCTTAATTAACGATTTACCACCAACTAATTGATTGATCACTTTAAAATACAATATTTCCACACTTCACCAGTAATTCTAATCGTTTTACGTTACACTGCTTCTGCTGTATTATTCAATAATCACTATAATCACAACACACAGCAATATTTTCTCATCATTCAGGTCACCAAACCACAATACGCATATTGTCAACCGTCATTTTCACAAATCAGTACGTCATTCTAGAACTTCAACACACTATTTACCTTACACTGAATACACTATTTATCTTCACTTTTGTTTGTTTCTTATGTCGACAGTGTCATATATAGTCACTGTACTCACTGTTTGGTGGATGAGTAACGACAAGTGCATACCAGCCCTGGCCAGCTCGACATATCCATTGGGGCAGGTGATCACCCCAACCAGGGCAACACAAGACTGGCGGATGCACTCAAATATTCTTTTGTAATTTGCCATTTCTCCTCCCGGTCCAATTCACAAGCACAAATTATCGCTACAATTTCTTTTTCTTTTTTTTTCGTATATAATTCTGTATCACTTGCAGCTCAGATTTGTGTCATATTTTTTTTTTTGTCGAGATTTTCATGGAATGTAAATCACGTACTATAAACCTCGTATCATTTCATGTTCTTTTTTTCTGATCACTTATACCAAATCTGAGTCAATTACATGATCTCATTAACAAAAACGATTGTTTTTCTACTGCAATTTCACTGGAGCGAGTCATCACAATATAGATCAAATATATCATACGAGCTGACCTGGTCCTCGGGTATGGCCACGGCTCAGGTTTAGAAAAAAAAAAAAAAAAATTGGCTATGACCATAAGTTTCCACCGAACCGGTAGTTTGGTCTGGTTATTGTGGGCAAGAAAACATGACGCCGGAGGTTTCCACTTCTGTTGTAGTCGTGTAGAAAACTAATATAACTTATCAATATACAGCACTTATTTTCCAGTTGAGGACTATAGCTGGGTTAGGCTTATCTTACGTATTTGTAAACACCAGCCAACGAGTGGACGGGACACATGTAGAGCAAGGGAACAAATCAAATTGCAGACAACATGACTTCACAAAGAGAGGCCCACTCACTGTGATAGCAACAGCCCCCAGAGACCGTATATCAAAAGCAAACTCGTCGGAAAGCAACGTATGTAAAATTTTCAAGCAACCTTTGATGATGTGGAACTTATCAAACGAGTTCTGAAGATCTTAATGAATGAAATCAACTTCTATACTTTCATCAAATAAACATGAAAAGCCAATTATATCCTATATTAATAAACTACAAGAAAGCACATAAAAGACAAGCTTAAAGTTATATACTTGTGCATTAATCACACTGTAAACCAAGGGCAATATGTATCTAGATAAACCGATAAATGCTGCATCATTAAAGAAATAGTATGACAAAAATTGAAATAAGGTTCAAGAGTGTAAAATTCCCTCCACTCATTCAAAAATAGGATGTCATATTTTTTTCACGAATCTGTGTTCGTGTGTGTGTGTAATGTTGTGGAGTTTGTGTTAGTGTACCTGCACGTGTATGATTCCACGTGCATGTCTTTCCATGCGCGTATGGGTCCACGCATGTCTGTTTCTGTACACACGTCTCTGTCCGTGTGCACAAGATCGCGTGTATGTTTTACCACGCGACCATATATTTTGTGCATGTACGTCTACTTATTTAATATGTTTATTTCTGAATATGGGGAGGGAGATTTACTCTCATGGGACATGATTTCTTAACCGGGTTACTTTCACCATTAAACAATTTGAATACTCCAGTGGTATCTGCTTTTACTGTATCTTTGTTTACAATAAAATGATGAAGACTAAAGTATTTTATACGTGGCAAATATCTTGGTGAAATCGTTTCCCTTCCGCTGTATACTAGATGACAATATTTACAAAGACCAGGCAACAGGCTACCATCATCTTACAACATTCATCATCACATGAATTTTCACTATCACGTTTGCCATTGAATAAAGTCCACAGTCGTATCAAATGCTTGATTATTGCAGTCTTTCCACAGGTAACAATGCAACGAAGCAGTTCTTCCCCATCCACATTGGCAAGCAAGTTATAAACAGCAGTCGAGACAATCTATAGTACGTAAGTTCAGGTTACACTCATTTACTTAGGTTGATATCATGCTTGTGGCTTGTGGCATGAGAAGAGTGGGAGGTGGGTTGATTAGAAATGGTAGTGAGTGGTGGGATGAAGAAGTAAGATTATTAGTGAAAGAGAAGAGAGAGGCATTTGGACGATTTTTGCAGGGAAAAAAATGTAATTGAGTGGGAGATGTATAAAAGAAAGAGACAGGAGGTCAAGAGAAAGGTGCAAGAGGTGAAAAAGAGGGCAAATGAGAGTTGGGGTGAGAGGGTATCATTAAATTTTAGGGAGAATAAAAAGATGTTCTGGAAGGAGGTAAATAAAGTGCGTAAGACAAGGGAGCAAATGAGAACTTCAGTGAAGGGCGCAAATGGGGAGGTGATAACAAGTAGTGGTGATGTGAGAAGGAGATGGAGTGAGTATTTTGAAGGTTTGTTGAATGTGTTTGATGATAGAGTAGCAGATATAGGGTGTTTTGGTCGAGGTGGTGTGCAAAGTGAAAGGGTTAGGGAAAATGATTTGGTAAACAGAGAAGAGGTAGTAAAAGCTTTGCGGAAGATGAAAGCCGGCAAGGCAGCAGGTTTGGATGGTATTGCAGTGGAATTTATTAAAAAAGGGGGTGACTATATTATTGACTGGTTGGTAAGGTTATTTAATGTATGTATGACTCATGGTGAGGTGCCTGAGGATAGGCGGAATGCGTGCATAGTGCCATTGTACAAAGGCAAAGGGGATAAGAGTGAGTGCTCAAATTACAGAGGTATAAGTTTGTTGAGTATTCCTGGTAAATTATATGGGAGGGTATTGATTAAGAGGGTGAAGGCATGTACAGAGCATCAGATTGGGGAAGAGCAGTGTGGTTTCAGTAGTGGTAGAGGATGTGTGGATCAGGTGTTTGCTTTGAAGAATGTATGTTAGAAATACTTAGAAAAGCAAATGGATTTGTATGTAGCAATTATGGATCTGGAGAAGGCATATGATAGAGTTGATAGAGATGCTCTGTGGAAGGTATTAAGAATATATGGTGTGGGAGGCAAGTTGTTAGAAGCAGTGAAAAGTTTTTTTTATCGAGGATGTAAGGCATGTGTACGTGTAGGAAGAGAGGAAAGTGATTGGTTCTCAGTGAATGTAGGTTTGCGGCAGGAGTGTGTGATGTCTCCATGGTTGTTTAATTTGTTTATGGATAGGGTTGTTTGGGAGGTGAATGCAAGAGTTTTGGAAAGAGGGGCAAGCATGAAGTCTGTTGTGGATGAGAGAGCTTGGAAGTGAGTCAGTTGTTGTTCGCTGATGATACAGAGCTGGTGGCTTATTCATGTGAGAAACTGCAAAAGCTGGTGACTGAGTTTGGTAAAGTGTGTGAAAGAAGAAAGTTAAGAGTAAATGTGAATAAGAGCAAGGTTATTAGGTACAGTAGGGTTGAGGGTCAAGTCAATTGGGAGGCAAGTTTGAATGGAGAAAAAATGGAGGAAGTAAAGTGTTTTAGATATTCGGGAGTGGTTCTGGCAGCGGATGGAACCATGGAAGCGGAAGTGGATCATAGGGTGGGGGAGGGGTCGAAAATCCCGGGAGCCTTGAAGAATGTGTGGAAGTCGAGAACATTATCTCGGAAAGCAAAAATGTGTATGTTTGAAGGAATAGTGGTTCCAACAATGTTGTATAGTTGCGAGGCGTGCTATGGATAGAGTTGTGCGCAGGAGGGTGGATGTGCTGGAAATGAGATGTTTGAGGACAATGTGTGGTGTGAGGTGGTTTGATCGAGTAAGTAACGTAAGGGTAAGAGAGATGTGTGGAAATAAAAAGAGCGTGGTTGAGAGAGCAGAAGAGGGTGTTTTGAAATGGTTTGGGCACATGGAGAGAATGAGAGAGGAAAGATTGACCAAGAGGATATATGTGTCGGAGGTGGAGGGAACGAGGAGAAGTGGGAGACCAAATTGGAGGTGGAAAGATGGAGTGAAAAAGATTTTATGTGATCGGGGCCTTAACATGCAGGAGGGTGAAAGGAGGGCAAGGAATAGAGTGAATTGGATCGATGTGGTATACCGGGGTTGACGTGCTGTCAGTGGATTGAATCAGGGCATGTGAAGCGTCTGGGGTAAACCATGGAAAGCTGCGTAGGTATGTATATTTGCGTGTGTGGACGTATGTATATACATGTGTATGGGGGTGGGTTGGGCCATTTCTTTCGTCTGTTTCCTTGCGCTACCTCGCAAACGCGGGAGACAGCGACAAAAAAAAAAACTTTTTATTATCCATCAAATGAATGTGAGAAAAAAGGAATCAAACCAAACCGAGTTAAAAAAAAAAATACAAAACATCTCCTCTAATAATAATAATTATAATAATAACAATAAATCATGATAATAATAGCCTAGTCCAACGTAACCTAACATTCTTGAGAATGATCGCTACAGGCAGAGGAGTTCTAGTAATTATGAGGAATCCGTAAATTAGCTTTTCGTTAATAATGATGTTAGACTCATCAACACACTACTAGTGTAAAATATGACCTTACGTCCCCATAGCCTCCTAGCTGTGATCCCGTACTGGTAGTTACTAAGATCACAATAGACAGGCATTCATATTTCACCATAACTAGGATCACAATAGACAGGCATTCATGTTTCACTATAACTAGGATCACAATAGACAGGCATTCACGTTTCACTATAACTTGGATCACAATAGACAAAAATTCATCTTTCACCATAACTAGGATCTCAATAGACAGGCATTCATATTTCACTATAACTGGGATCACAATAGACAGGCATTCATGTTTCACTATAACTAGGATCACAATAGACAGGCATTCATGTTTCACTATAACTAGGATCACAATAGACAAGAATTCGTTTCACCATAACTAGGATCACAAGAGACTGGAATTTAAGTTTCACCATAACTAGGATCAGAATAGACAGGAATTCATGTTTCACAATAAGATCACAATAGACAAGAACTCGTTTCACCATAACTAGGATCAAAATAGACAAATTTAAGTTTCACCATAACCAGAATCACAATAGAAAGGAATTCATACGTTTCATCATAACTAGGATCACAATAGACAGGAATCTATGCTTCACCATAACTAGGATCACAATAAACAGGAATTCCTTTCACCATAACTATGATCACAAAAGACAGGAGGAATTCATACGTTTCATCATAACAAGGAGCACAATAGACAGGAATTCATGTTTCACCATAA